>NW_024070192.1:4468421-4660635 GCF_014754425.2 Oryx dammah | reverse complement strand
GGTGCCCGGGTAGAGATCCAGGCGCTCGGGTAGAGATCCAGGTGCCCAGGTAGAGATCCAGGTTCCCGGGTAGAGATCCAGGTGCCCGGGTAGAGATCCAGGCGCTCAAGTAGAGATCCAGGTGCTCAGGTAGAGATCCAGGTGCTCGGGTAGAGATCCAGGTGCCTGGGTAGAGATCCAGGTGCCCGGGTAGAGGTCCAGGCGCTCGGGTAGAAATCCAGGTGCCCAGGCAGAGATCCAGGCACTCAAGTCTGCTTGATGGTGATCCCTGATGCCCACCCGCTGTGGGGTACAGCATACCAGTGCAGATGGCTCCATGTCAGACCCCCAAGGCCCTTTTCTAGGCCACCCTGCTAACCATCCGTGGAGAAGACTTCATCCCAGCCCACCCGGATATAGCCGTTCCCCACTACTACTCATGCAGTCAAGAGCTGGGAAATGTTCTGGAATTGCTTAATTAGGAAAGTTCCTTTCACACTCCAGTGGTGATTTTTGATTGAACTCAGCATGAGTTTTAATCCTCTGGCAGTTCTTCCTGGATGAGTCTATGTTGGGCAGCCAGGCTACTAAAATCCTGTTCATCCTTGAAGGTCGTTTCAAATGCTGCCTGTTCTAGGAAGCTTTCCTGGGCTTATTATTCCCTCTTAATCAGTTGTGACCTCCCACTCTGTCACATTCTCTTAAAGTATCTGGCATTGGCTAGGGACCCCAAAAGGAATAAGTTTGAAAGTGTAAGAGGTCACCCAGTTTCTGCTTTTATGAGAGAAACAGAGTATTGGGAGAAAAATAGTTTAAAACAAGTTCAGAATAAGCACAGTAAATGACATACAAAAAGTGCTGTGGTAAGGAAAGGGGGGTCAGCATTTGGGGTCCCTAGCCAAAGCCAAGGTCACTGGACACCTGGAGCTCAGAAGTCTTGAGTCGTAGCCTCATGGCTTTTACCTGGTAGGTATACAAGGAAGATGTGGAGTTGATTTTCCCTATTCATGATCTGTTACTGTGTGTCCCACTAAACTTGCCTGGTTTTTTTTTTTTTTTTTTGATGCCTATTAATCAATAAAGTGTTTACTGAACAGCAGAAAAACAACGTGCTTATTCCTTGATTGGTTGGTTTTTCTGCAGAATCTCTTCTTGAAATAGAATATGCCTGCTTTTTACCAGTTATCTGAGAGCTAGGGCCATTTTTAGGGGCTTCCCAAGTGGCACTAGTGGTAAAGAACCCTGCTGCCAATGCAGGAGACATAAGAGACACAGGCTTGATCCCTGGGTCAGGAAGATCCCCTGGAGGAGGACATGGCACCCCACTCCAGTATTCTTGCCTGGAGAATTCCATGGACAGAGGAGCCTGGTGGGCTACAGCCCATAGGGTCACAAAGAGTCAGACACAACTAAAGGGATTTAGCATGCATGCAGAGTGATTTTTAAGATAGGAAAGAAAAATTTTAAATCAGAAGTTTAGATCAGAATTTCTAAAGAATTTCACTGTGTCTAATAAGGAAAGAAATGGAAGAAAAACACAAGACATATGGGATGTCCTTTGCGTTTAGGATCTTACTTACAGTCTGGTTGGACAAGAACCACACTTAGAAAACCATCAGTCACATTCACCAAATAAACCCACGATTAGCACTCCTGGAGAATCTGGGTGGATGATGCTGCCTGCCTGCTCTCCATCCCATCATGAATGTTTCCAGCAAGTTGCAAACAGAGAAGTTGGACAACGGTGACCAGATTCCCTGCTAAAGGGGATGGACTTCCTAGGTCTGAGGGCACACCCTCCTGAGGAATGGTCCTTCCTAAGTCCAAGGGCTTAACACTGAAGGACAGAAAGCAAAGGAAGAGACATCACTCTACAGCAAACAGACCCAAGGAGAGATGAGACTGCACCCATTTGCCATCTGATTAACCAGCCTTTCTGTGGGGAGGGGAGCAGAAAGATAGGCAGAAGTTTCTGTTTGGGGGAAAAGAAGAACTCAAAGACCACCCCGTCTTCTTCACACAGATGAGTAAAGTTAGAATTTGGGTGAAGTGGGTGTCATCTGTGGGTTCTGGTCACCAGGACCAATATCAAACGTTCAAGAGATGACAAGACACTTGGCCAAGCAAAACCAGGCAGTTCAGAAAATAATGCATGCAGACACGGAGAACAGACAGGTGGGGCCAGGGAGGGAAGGGGGAGGGTGGGGGTGAATTGAGAGAGTAGCGTTGACACATAAACACTGCCGTGTGTAACAGAGAGAGCTACTGGGAAGCTGCTGTATAGCCCAGGGAGCTCACCTGGGTGATGACCTTGCAGGGTGGGTGGGAGGGGGGCTCAAGAGGGTGGGGAGAACACATACATATAGCTGATTCACTGTTCATTGTACATCAGAAGCTAACACGGGAGAGTAAAGCAATTATACTCCAACAAAAAGAAAAGAATACAGCCCGATGTCTTACAGGGCAATAGGGTTTGAAAGCTCTTGGCAACGCTTCTCATGTGAATCTCACAGCAACGTCGTGAGATTAAGACCTTGTTGTCATGGGTGATGAGAGTTAGGTGAGGGAGATTGGATGACTTGCCCTAAAGCACATCCTGAAAGGTCCCTGCCCTAAGGACAGTGTTACAGTTTCTCTGTGCAAACTGTATCAGTCACGGCAGGCTGCTGTGACAAAACAGCCCCAAATCTCCATTGCTTTGTTTAAGACGTCTTCCCAGTTCACTCCTCAGGAGGATGTGCGCTGGTGGTTGTGGAAGCAGGGTGCTCTTTTTCATGCACATATTCAGAAACTCAGCTTCCTGCCTTAGGGCACCACCTGAGCTCTAGCAGTGACACTTCTGGAGAGTATCTTAGCCTCATCTTTAAGCGGCTTCGTAGGGTTTAGATGAGTATTCCAGGTGTGGCACTTAGAATGATGTCAGGGACACAGCATTCAATAAACATGGGCTTTTAGCTCTATGCTGGGACCTGTCTGCCATGACTCTGGGCTCACGAGATCTCTGCACCTGTGCGGGAAAAGACTTCAGCTCCAAGCTTCTCCGCAACGTCTGTGTTTCCCCAATGTGAACAATCTCCCCAGCTCTGGCGAGCTCTTTCAGCTACTTGGTTTGTTTTAACGGGCTAGAACTGAGTTCCAGCGAAGAACATAGATGATAATCCCTGGATACTGGACCTCAGAACAGTGATTCCACTTCCCGGGCCCCTCAAGACCACGTCAGCTTCATGTGACCGTAATACTAGTCAAGCTTTTTCTCCCCAAGGCCACGTTCTCTCCCGAACCTGCTGAGTGCCTCTGCCAACCAAGGAAGCTCTACAGAATCCTCTGCTAGACGGACACATCAGGTTCATGGAGACTTTCTGTTGCCTTCTCCCCCCAGGGAGAGGAAAGTTCTGCTCTCACAATCCAGGCAGCCTTTCTCTATTTTCACACCTAGATTTCAAATCACACCCTTCTCCTCCACTGCTGCCCAACAAGCTCCCCTCTCAGCTCTCCCCCACTGCTGGGCGTGGGTTCTTGGAGCTACGAGACCTCCGTCGCCCAAGATTTCTGGCACCAGCTCATGTGTTCCATCTTCAGCTCTGCTGGCACCGCCGGAGAATGGAAAGGCTGGTCTGTTTATAGGACGCGGGGCCAGAGCAGCATTAAAAACTAAGGAGCAAATAAAATGTTGTAAACACATTTCCTTTCCAGTAAAAGGAGTGTTCCTCGCCGGGTCCTTCAGCAGGAACCATTTTTCTCATGTGCTTGGATTAACACTCATGCTGAGCAATTACCCTGCCCAGGGAGAGGCTCCCTGTTTCCGTTGGCTGTTTATTTTGATTTTGGGCACCTCTCCCCTCTCTGAGCATCACACACCTAACAGTAAAGAAACTGGGCTCCGTCTCGGGGGGCAGGGAGCAGCCCCTCCCCAGCCTTCCTCTGTCGTCTCTTCCGTCACCCTTTCCACTCCAGACAAGGCGAAGGCCTAAGTGGGGGGCAGTTCTGCCCTGGAATGGAAGCCATTCTCCATGGAGAAGGAGGAAAGGAGGTGAAGCAGAGGAGAGAAAGGGCTCCAGATAAAAGCTGGAATGTGTGCAAAGGGTTGTGTGTGGGTGACTGTCTCTCTGTGAAGGCTCTTGAGCAGAGCCTTCGTGTGAGTTTTCTGCGGGAGCTGAAAGCCATTGATCTCGGGTTTCCTGACTCCAGCAGGTAGCTTATTGTAAAACAGTTCATCCAGAGGGGAAAAAAACACCTTGTTTCAGCATTTTTTTTTCCAGTGCTCTGAACCAGACTTGTAAGAAAGGATATAGAGAAGACTCCTTCCCCCGCCCACCCCCAGCTCTGAAATAGATTTCACTGAGGGGGAAAAAAGGACCAAACAACTTCCAACAATGATTAATCTTGTTTACAAATGCGTTGTGTTATGAAGGGCCCCTGTTTGCCGATTCTTTTAAAAAGAATTTTTATTTAACTGTTTTTGGCTGTGCTGGTCTTTGTGGCCGCGCCGGCTTTTCTGCAGTTGCAGTGGGTGGAGTCTGCTCTTGCGTTGCAGCAGGGCTTGAGCTTCTCCTCGAGGTGGCTTCTCTTGTTGGAGGCCCCGACTGGGCACGCGGGCTTCAGGAGCTGCGCCTCCCAGACTCTAGGGCACAGGCTCCATCATTATGGCGCACGAGTTCAGCTCCTCTGCAGCACGTGGGGTCTTCCCGCACCAGGATTAAACCCGTGTCTACCCCCGAGCCACCAGGGGAGCCCCCTATTTACAGACTGTAACCCCCTCTCCTTCATCCTTTCCCTCTGCCCCCCATTTTCCTTCTGTGCGGGGATGGAGGAGGGGAGCCCCGCCCTGTGCTGACGGCGGTCAGTGTGGGGAATCCTCACTTTAAGTTCACGTCACTTCCTAAGTTCCTTGCCTTTGCCGGGTTGCCTCCCTGAACTGATGTTCTTGGAGGTGCTGAATTCAGAGGGGCCATGAAGAGCGAGCCGAGTGGTGCTGACTCTGGACAAGTCATGGGATGACTCTGACTTCGGACTCCTTAAGGTTGGACTCAGTGGAGGCATCAGGAAGAGGCTGGGGGTGGAGGGTGGGGTCTGTCGCCACACCACCCCCCCACAGCTTCTCCATGAAGCCCCCAGACTGCAAACAGCTTTCCCAACAGCCACCCCTACACCTCCTCCCAAAGACATTCCAGATGGGCCACCAAGTCACCTGCCCTGGGCTTTACCTGGGTCATGAGTTGGTGACAAGGAGAAGGGCAAAGCGAGACCCTTTCCCCTCTGGAGGTTGTGGACTTTCTCACACCTTGTCTTCCGAGGGCGGAAGGGTTCTTCTTCCAGGGGGTATGAGACTCTCATCAATGAAACCTGGTCGGCATTGGAATGATCCTGGACACGCGTGATAATGAGTGAAACGCGCAGAACCACATGCTGAGCCTGGATCCCAAAGTGTGCTGCCAGCTCTGTGCCTGGTGGAGGTGAGCCATGTGTAGACTTTTCCAGAATCGAGGAGGAGGAATGTCTAAAGATCCACCCCCAAGCTGGTGCCCAGGTCCCCTCGAGAGCAATGGGAGATTCTCACTTTAAAAAAAAAAAAGATTAGTATTCAGCAATCTGACCCAGTGAGAGACTGTGGTCCTTGTTCGTGGACTCTGGTCTGGGAACCTCTGAGGTTCTGGTGGGTCAATTAAGCCACCTAACCTCCCTCTGCAAGTTGATGGTGAGTAGTGATGGATAGGGCCTCTGGTCTCCACCTGAAACAGGCATCCCTAGAGAGTACCTACAGGGAGAGGAGGCCCGAGAAGGTGTCTGGGGGATGGGAGGGGGGCTCCAGTGCAGGCAAAGTGGTGCAGAAGCGGAATCTGTTCGTGGTAGCGCCGTGCCTGCCGTCAGGGGTGGGTGCGCGCGCTCCGGGGTCAAGAATGCTTTGAATAAGAGGCGCTGGGGGTGGACCAGCCCTCCACGGGGCCTGCTGGGCTCTCCAGCGAGGGGGAGACTTCATCCGGGCTGCAGCCCATCCTCAGTTCCGCTCTATTTAGAACACTTTTCTTTTTTTTTGGTGGAAAGCAGATTGCAGAGGAGGAAAGCACCCAGCCAGTGGGGGAGGAGTCTGGTTCTGCCCTGGCTTCCAGAATTGGGGGTGGAGGGAGGGAGAGGTCAAGGCCGAGACTCAGGGAAGGAGGCACCAGCCACAGCCCCCCGCCATCTCCTCCTCATCGGCACCTTTTCCCTCCAGGCTGGCAGGCAGCCCTTCTCTGGGCAAAGCTTACCGAGGTAAGGTCTCAGAGGGAGACCATTTCCACTCTTACAAGGTGAGATAGGCATGCGGCATTTTATTTTTTTCCCACAATATTTGAATGTATGTCCCATGCATTGTAACAAGACAATCACATTCTTGTTACAAAAGCCAAAGTCCAAAGGCAAAGAGAAAACCCTTCATGCTGTGCCTTTTTTAAGCATTAAGCATTAGCTTCCAAGAAGCCCCCCAAAAGATTATTGTCTAAACTACACTCTGAGCAACATCCTAGAATTTTCTGATTGAATTTATTATTTTTTAAAATTAATTAATTTAATTGGAGGCTAATTACAATATTGTGGTGGCTTTTGCCATACATTGACATGAATCAGTCATGGGTATACATGTGTTCCCCATCCTGAACCCCCCTCCCACCTCCCTTCCCATCCCATCCATCAGGGTCATCCCAGTGCACCAGCCCTGAGCACCCTGTCTCATGAGTCGAAATTGGGCACTCGACATTTTACATCCCGAAATTCCTTTGACAGAAAGCCCCCCTGCGGCAAACACCTGCTTGGGTGAGGAATGCTGCCTGGTGGACTCCATCCCCCGCCCCCTGCCGTGGAGCCCAGCAACGCAGGAGGCTCTGCCCACTGGACTCCAACTGGCATCTCCGACGTCCCTTCTCTGCTGGATTCTTCTACAGGATGGGCCAGTCACTCACCTTCTGGGCCAAGGCAGCTGTGAGATGAAGGGCAGCTGTTCCTGGAGAACTCTGAAGCAGCAGTGTTCTGCACCTGACTGTGCGTGCGTGCGCGCGTGTGTGTGAGTCACTTCAGTTGTGTCTGACTCTCCGCAATCCTATGGACTGCAGCCCACCAGGCTCCTCTGTTCATGAGATTCTCCAGGCAAGAATACTGGAGTGGGCTGCTGTGCCCTCCTCCAGGGGACCTTCCCGACCCAGGGACTGAACCCACAGTTCAAGCCTCTTAAGTCTCCTGCATTGGCAGGTGGGTTCTTTACTATGAGCGCCAGCTGAGAAGGCCTCTCTAAGGACTGCCAGCCCCAAATGTCTATAGTGTCAGATCGAGAAACTTTTTTTTAAAAAAACCTCTGCTGCCAGATTGAAGGGCTTCCCTGGTAGCTAGCTGGTAAAGAATCTGCCAGCAATGCAGGAGACCCTGGTTTGATTCCCGGGTCAGAAAGATCCCCTGGAGAAAGGAAAGGCTACCTACTCCAGGATTCTGGCCTGGAGAATTCAGTCCACGGGGACTATACAGTCCATGCGGTCGCGAAGAGTCGGACACGACTGAGTGACTTTCTGCCAGGTTGAAACAAACGTGAACCCTCACCTTCCGGCTCCGCATCGCTTTATTTATCAAAGGGGAAAAAGAAATCTGTTATTTTTTCCAAGTGCATTTCCCCCTGTATCTTATCAAGAACCACCAAGTTCAGCACACCCTTGATTAGTCACTTCCATTAACAGTGTTTATTTTGGGGTTTGTGTTTATTTTTGAATGTGGTTGCCCTCATCCCCCTCTCTTCCTGACGCTCTAGTGATGCCGGCCAGCTTTCCAGCACAATCTCGTCCACCCGGATCCCCCATCCCTGAACCCACTGGGCCAGCTTCTGAGGGGGGAGGGCAACCTCTCCGCCCATCCTCCCTCCTCTGGGGGGCTGGGGCTTCCACTCCCGGAGTTTCTCTTAAAGCCGCAATCGGGCAGTTGTCCTCATCCCTCTGATTTCTCGGATACGCTTGAAAATCCTTTTCATTAGTGACTCCGCAGACCAGCCGACCCGTGACAGCGCCAAGCCTTTTTCCCGTCCCGGCCGTCCGCATTCCGTGAAACCAAGGACGCTCAGTGGTTTCCTCCCCTGAGTCAGAGCAGGGAGATTTCTGACTTGTGGGTCTCTGCTGGGTCTCCGCACCCTTCCCTTCCTCACTGCCGGCGGGTCTCTGGGTTCTATTTAAGTGTTTCTGAGTCATGGAGAGCTGATCCCTGCCCCTCCCAAATGGCAGAGCGATTTGGGGGCTTATGACTGAGTCCTCAGATCTCCAGGGAGTCTCTGAACCACTTTGGGCCAGGGTGGGTGGGGGGCTTCCTCTTTGACTGAGCAGCCCCCACACCATCCCTGGTGCTGCTCCCCAGTTCCAGCAACCACCACGTCCCCTAGGAGGTGACCGGCAGAGCCCAAGGAGTCCCTCCCCAGTTTGGGAGGGTCTCATTGCTAGTGTTGGACCTAAGCACCGACCCAAGGTTTGCAGCGAAAACCAGGACACAAGGATGCTTCCCAGCAGGCAAGCTGCTCGGAAGGCCCAGGTACCTCCCCCTCCCCGACACTCCTTCCTGGGACGTTTATTTGAATCCCACCAGGGAGGTGGCTACTTTGGGGTATTTATTTGTTTAAACATGGGTGGTTCCTCCAGAGGAAGGTGTCTGGTTTCAAGGTTGGAGAAAGGGTTGCAAACAGAGAGTGGGTGGTCTGGAGGAGAAGCAGGCCAGGGTCGGGGTCCCAGAGCCCAGCCTTTCTAGGTTTGTAGGTGAAGCTGCTGAGCGGCTGTGGCCTCTTTCCAGCCCCAGTGATCTCCATCTGTAAGACTTGGGGAGGGGCATATGTTCTGACTCGGGGACAGCCTTTTTGTAGATTGTTGAAAAGAGTATTTGGAAATCATGACGATTTAGGGGCAGTCCCTCCTATTAATTTATCCTGAGGGCTTTGATGACTTATCTGAGTGCCTGGGGAGGAGCGGGAGGCTGCAGGCTGAACTGGTTCTAACTGCAGCCCCACCTCCGGGATTCGAAAGAACCAGGGCACTCGTGGAACCGCAGATGTTATGTTGTTACACGCTCAGTCGCGTCCGACTCTTTGTGACCCCGTGGACTGCAGCCCGCCAGGCTCCTCTGTCCATGGGGATTCTCCAGGCAAGGACCCTGGAGAGGGTTGCCATGCCCTCCTCGAGGGGATCTTCCTGACCCAGGGATCGAACCCGCGTCTCCTGTGCCTCCTGCACTGCACGTAGATTCCTTACCCGCTGGGCCAACAAGGGGCATGGCAGAGCCTCTTGCCTAAAATCTCTTGAGCTATTGACTGGAATGACCAGCCCTGCCTTCTGTCCCAGGGCCAGCCTCCCTTACGGATTAAACTGGCAGAAACTGATGAGTTTGAGGGGTTCCTATCAGCCCTGAACGACAAGAGTTTGGAGTTTTGTATTCGGCAAGTAACAGGCAAAGAGAACAAAACCGAGATGGAAGGAAACCCAGAGGTGCGTGAGATCACTGCTCTCTGGTCCACGGCTCTCCAAAACCTGGAAGCGACACGGGATAGCATCTTATCTCCAAGCCTCTTCCACAGCTTCTCTGCTAGGAACTGCAAAGTGCAAAGGAAACCCCGCTACCACTCTGCACACATGCACTGCTGAAAAGAGGCGGGATTTTGCCTGGGGGAAAGCACCAGGTGAGGTTTTGGAGACACAGGTATGTCCAGTGAATAACACAGTTACATACAAGAGATCCAGTAGAGATAATAGAGAGGGACGTCTTCTGCTGTTCTAACAAGGGGAAGAGGAGACAGAATTCACAGGGCCATATGGAATTACGGCTTCCCTGGCGGCTCAGACAGAAAAGAATCTGCCTACAGTGCCGGAGACCCGGCTTCAATTTCTGGACTGCGGAGATCTCCTGGAGAAGGGAATGGCAACCCACTCTAGTGTTCTTGCCTGGAGAATCCCACGGACAGAGGAGCCTGGCGGGCTAGAGTCCATGGGCTTAGGTCAAACAACAGAAATTATCTCTAATACTGCAAGTGATGGCACCCAAAGAGGCTGAAACATCCCCCCCCCATTTTTTTAACATTTGAAGGGAGAAGAATGCTATTTACCAAGTCTTTCTGAACAGAGAAAAAGACGGTCCCTAGATGAATAGCCTTATGTTCAGAATTAGTGATGTAATGTGCACTCTGAAATATTTAAGGCTGAAGGGTCCTGAGGTCTGCATTTTACCTTGTTGCTGTTTAGTCGCTTCAGTCGTGTCCGACTCTTTGCAACCCCATGGACTGTAGCCCACCAGGCTCCTATGACTATGGGATTCTCCCCGGCAAGAATACTGGAGCAGGTAGCCATTTCCTCCTCCAGGGGATCTTCCTGACCCAAGGATTGAACACGGGTCTCCTGTTTTGGCAGGCGGGTTCTTTAGCAGTGAACCACCAGGGAAGCCCATTTTACCTTGACATGTGTTTAAAAGATAAGATGGGTTTATGGATGGATAAATGCATAGACATGTGATGAAACGTAGTGGAATCCTGACAATCACAGTGTCTAGGTGGGTATGCGGAAGACTTTCAAGTAAAATATTGGGGGAACGTACCAACCCCTGGGCCACCCGTGGTGATTCAGACTCAGTGAGTTGCTGACGAGGTCTAGGAATGTTTTGGGCTTTTCCAGGGATTCTGACAATGAGCCAGGTTTGTTGGGGCCCCCGTGGAAGAGACTGGTTTTCCTCAAACTTGGATGCACACCAGAATCCCCTGGAGATTCTGTCCAAATGCCGAGTCTGACCTAGCAGGTCTGGGGGTGGGGGCCTAAGCATCTGCATTTCTCACGCTGATTCTGGCCGTGCATGGACCACACCTGGGCAGGAAGGATGAGCAGATTCGCCTGGGATCTTTGCTTCTGGGTAGTCTGGTGGGGCTCAGCGTGGACTTCACCCTGGAGTTGTCTGAGGAGCTTTAACATAAACTGATGCCTGGGTGCGGAGTCTCACGCCCAGAGATTCTGGTTTAACTGGCCTGGGCGGCAGCACGTGCAGTGAGAAGTGAAGGCTCCTTGGATGATTCTAATGTGCAGCTGCTGGTTTCATGTCACGAAGGGAAGCCATGGAATATTAAATTTCAGGAATGAACCTTTGCACAGAAGGACGCTGTGATGACTGCCACCCACGTGTGCAGAGGCTTTTCCAACCATGAAAGACTTCGAACCCACCCATCCCCTTTCCATCATAATGAGAACGATTGACAGCCAGCGGTGAACGTCAGGTGATTTTGGCTTTTCATGTCATCATCACGGTACCAATGAGGCAGGCATTAATATCCTATTTTATTAACTAATTTTTTAAAAGATTTTTTTAAATGTGGACTATTTTCAAAGTCTTTATTGAATTCGTGACAGCATTCTTCTGTTTCTTTTTTTTTTTTTTAATGTTTTGGTTTTATTGATTCCAAGGCATGTGAAATTTTAGCTCCCCAACCAGGGATCGAACCTGCACTCCCCTGCATTGGAAGACAAAGTCTTAACTACTGGACCCCTAGGGAAGTCCCGGTATCCTCTTTCAGAGGTGGGGATATTGAGTTTGATTGAGTTCAGTGACTGGCCCAAGGTAGCTCAGCTAATACAGTAAGTCTTGCGCAGACATATGAACCAGGTCTGCCTGACTTCAAAGGTCATACTCCTCAACAGTCAGGTCACTCTGCGGTCTTCGTGATCTGTGCCAAGAAGCTGGGAAGCTGTAGCCCATGGGTGGGCCACATCTGGCCAGCCGGCTGGCTTTATAAATAAAGTTTTATTGGAAAACAGCCCTGCTCCTTCATCTGTAGATTGTCAGCGTTTGCAACAGAGACCCAGAGGCCTACCAAGCCGAAACTGTTTACTCTCCCGTCCCTGACAAAGAAGAGTTGAATGACCTCCGATGGATTGATGAGGCAGCTAGCACAGAGCTGGGACACAGTCCTGGCTGTGATCTGAGCAGAAGGACCAGCCCATGGAGGATGAACTGCAACTCATGGTCCCTGTAGCTCCCTTTTGCTGCTGACTTTTTTTTTTTTAAGGTCTTTATTTATTTTTGGTTGCACTGGGTCTTTGTCGCTGTGCTTTCTCTGCTTGTGGACGGGGGTCTTCTCTTCATCGCGGGGCACCGGCATCTTGTTGCAATGACTTCTCTCGTTTTGAAGCACGGGCTCTAGGGTGCTTGGAGTTCAGTGGCCACAGTGTGTACACTCAGTCACTGCGACTCGTGGTTTCTCGAGCACAGGCTCTAAGGGTTGTGGTGCCCGGGCTTCGTTATTCTGCAAAATGTGGGATCCTCCCGGAGCAGGGATCAAACCCGTGTCTCCTTCATTGACAGGCGGATTCTTTACCACTGAGCCACCAGAAGCCCCACTTAATGACATTTTACTTCCACGTTGCGACCTGCATTTTACTGCAAGGGTTACAACTTGCTTCCTTGGAGCAGATTTTATTTTGATGACAAAATTTCTGATCTGCTTTCTTTAGAACAGGCGGTCTTGCTCCCAAAGCTAGGGCTGTCACGGGGCTCTCTGCAGGCAGAGTGGGGTGAGGGAGGCCGGCTGGCAGCTACCTTCCCCTGCGACACCCTGGGAGGCTTGCGTGGAAAAACCCAGAGCCCCCTTGCTCCTGAGGGCCAGCAGAAGCTTCACTCCCATCCCGCTAGCCATCCATCCACCCAGAAGCCCTTTCAAGCAGCAAGGAAGGAAGAGAAGGGAAATGCCAATCAATCCATCAAAACCCCTCCCTCCAGTGGCTTCCAGGCCTGAGCATCCTTGACCCCGGGGGCCCAGGGCCAGGCAAGCAGGGGAAGTGCATTTGGTAATGATTCTAGACTTCCTGTTTGGTTCCTGTCGGGGGCTGAGATATGCATGCTCCTAGCCTATATGTAATCGTAAGCATTCTTTCTTTTCTCCCAGGTTTTTTTTTCTTTACTATTTTTCTTCCTCTGGCGCTCCTTTGCATTTTTTTCATTGTTCATTGGTATAAGGAGGGCCTCCTTTGGAAAAATTGGTGGAAAAGGAGAGGTGAGGGGCAGGAAGAGGGCAGGATACCCTGCCTGGATTTGGGGGCGTTGGCCCGGGTACCTTATACACTGTGTCTGCCCTGGGACAGACGGAGTGGGAAAGCTGTAAAGAATCTGTTTGGGTATGTAAACGTTTGGTGGTGGTGGTTTAGTTCCTAAGTTGTGTCCGACTCTTGCCACCCCATGGACTATAGCCCACCAGGCTTCTCTGTCCATGGGATTCTCCAGGCAAGAATACTAGAGTGGGTTGCCATTTCCTTCTCCAGGGGATCTTCCCAACCCAGGGATTGAACCCAGGTCTGCGTTGCAAGCAGATTCTTTACCAACTGAGCTACCAGGGAAGCCCTACACAAACATTTACTTAGTGCTCATTGTTGTGCATGGGACTGGGGCTTCCTTGTTGGCTTTCCGGTGAAGAACCCGCCTGCCAGTGCAGGAGACACAGGTTCAGTCCCTGGATCAGGAAGATCCCTTGGAAGAAGAAGTGGCAACCCACTCCAGTATTCCTGCCTCAGAAATCCCAAGGACAGAGGAGCCTGGCAGGCTACAGTCCATGAAGTCACAAAGAGTCGGACACAACTGGGCGACTAAGCACAGTTCCGTGTGCATGGGATCCTAAGACACACAGAGAAGTCGCCTCTTATCCTGTAAGAGTTCAGAGATGAGAAGGAGAGGGAGGAAAGGGAGAGTTCAAAGTAGTCTGATGATCACGATGGCAGAAGTAGGTAGGATTGGGACTTCCCTGGTGTCCGGTGGTTAAGACTTCAGCTTCCAATGCAGGAGATGCAGGTTTGATCCCTGGTCTGGGAGCTGATAATCCCTTGTGTCTCGAGGCCAAAAAAGCCCAAAACAGAAACAATACTGTGGCAAATTCAATAAAGACTTTAAAAGTGGTCCACATCAAGGGACTCTTGAAACAGAGGTAAGGTGGAGATGGCGCTGTATGGGGGAGGGGTCGTGGACCCTTCAGCTCAGTTCTCTCTTCCAAGACTGAGCCTTAGTCTCAGAGATGGGGCGCGATGTGCCTCTCACCAAATACCAGTCAGAACTAATGGAACCCAACGTCACTGGTGAGCCCTTGGCACCACTGCTGGGCGTTACAGGGCAGGTGGGCCATTTGCTGCTCCCCGTGTACCAGCCTTAGTCCAGGGGCTGGGGGGTTGGAGTCACGGGGGGACCGGAGTCATGGGGGGACCGGGGCTCTGGGGACCTCAGAGGTGATCGCCCTTCTTTCCATTAAATCAGGACTCTGATCCCTCTGTCAGGGGGAAAGGCGAGTTCTCCCTTTCCAGCACCTCCTGATGTCCTCCCTGCTGGCGGTCCTGGCCCTGGCTGTGGCCTCACCTTGAAGGGGACAGGATGTGTTTCCAGCTGGGCACCTTCTCCTCCGCGTCTTGGCCGGACATGAGTGCAGCTCAGGAGCCCGGCTGTGGCCACAGGGCTTCGGGGGCCCCTGAGCGCACCAGGTGGACGGAGCTGAGGCGGGGATGCAGGGTCCTCGGTGCCGCCCGCGGGGCCCAGCTGGCCACTGCCGCTGGAGCGCTGGGCCGGGCGTTGGTTTCGGTGGCCCCGGGGGTGGCCAGCAGCCAGGACTGCAGTGTGGCCTGCCCTGCAGGAACCCCCGTCCCTTCTGTAAACCCTTCACAGGGCCAAGCTGCTGGCACTAGTCAGCCAGGCCTCTGGGTTGTTAAGGTGGGCGTAGGCAGGAAGGGGATCGGGACCCCTGTGTCCTCTTCCCCCACCCCCGTTTCCCTTCTTCCCCCTCTTCCCCATTGTTCCAAGAGCTAAGTGGAAAAAAAAAAAATCGCAGGCAATATGGCCTGATACGGGCGCTTTCGATTTGTGTGTGAACTGCCCACCTGGCGCCTGTTTGGAGTTGCTAAAACCTGGGCAGTCTCTGAACTCTCTGAACTGAGGGGAGGGCAGAAAAATAAACAGAGCACTCGTGTGATGAAACACTAGCTCCAGCTAAGAACTCCCACCCGGCTGGAGAGGGCTCCTGGGAGCCTTTTGAACACCCATCTCCCCGGGACCCTGACAGCACCTTCCCAAAGGGCTGGCGGCTGTCAAAGCATGAGGTGCCCTGGTACAGGTGTGCCCAGCCTCGCCCTAGCAAAAGGGCAGCAATGCTGGGCAAAAGAATCTTCCAGAAGTGCCGGGGGTTCACCCAGAGATAGAAGCCTCTCAGCAAGCAAGCGGACTGCAAATCGCTTTCTAATCCACCAATTTAGTCTCTCTGAATTTTCCATCTACAGAATCCTCTTCCCCGCCCCAACCCTGTAGAGAGAGGAATGCTGCCTTTTATCATTTTGCCAGGTGAACATTCCTTTTGAAATATAATAATTACCTCCCAATGTATCTCCTTGGAAAATGCATATGCATATATGTACATATACATACTTTTGTCTTCATATAAACAGTGTATAAAGAATTTTAAATTGAGCGAAGACCCAACATACCAATAGTACCAGGGCCCCTAAGACACACTCCTTGTGCCTGGCAGGGTGAATAGTCCTCCAGTTTGCTGGGGACGGTCTTGATTTTAAAATGGAAAATTCTGTGTCCCCAGAGGTCCCTGTTGTTGCTGCTCAGTTGCTCAGTTGTGTCCGGCTCGTTGCGACCCCTTGGACTGTAGCCCGCCAGGCTCCTCTGTCCATGGGATTCTCCAGGCAAGAATACTGGAGTGGGTTGCCATTTCCTTCTCCAGGGGATCTTCCTGACCCAGGGATGGAACTCATGGATTCTTTTCTGCTAAGCCACTTGGGAAGCCCCCCCACAGGTCCCCCAAGACTGGGGCAAATTGGGAAGGCTGGTTGTGACAGAGCCAGGCATTCGGAGCCCATTATCGCAAAGCCTCATGAAGACACCGTCAGTTAGATGTGGTTTTTGCAGAGAAGGAAAGTGAGCTGGAGATGCTGACGGAGTTGCCAAGTTCACGCCCCAAGTCTCTGGCTGAGGTCAACGCTGTGCCATGCGTTTTATGCAGGAGCGCCGTGGATGGTGCGGATACAAACGTGAGGATGGCAGTGATGGTCAGGGTTTCCTTCGCGAGGGAAGGAGGGGGCGGGGAGGACTGTGCTCTGAGAGGGGGGTCTCCTGCCTGTCACTTCGGCAGCTCGAGAGTCTCCGGCCTAAGTGCCTGGGGAGGACGAGCACTGACCTGGAGCAGGTCACCCTTCAAGATGGAAGGGAACCACCTCCCTGCGCCCAAACCCCCTCTGCCTCGGCTAGTGTTGTCAGCCGTTTCCCTGCGGCCCAGGGAGCATCACAGGAAGGAGGCCAGAGAGGATGAGGATTTGCTGACTCTGCCCGCATCACCCCGCCTCCCCCCCACCCCGCCTCCCCGCCTCCCCATCACCCCAGCCCAGCCTTCCTCTTCTCTTCCCCAGAGGTGTCCAGGCAGCCTCTCCTCCCTGTGGGCCTCCCCAGGAGACCAGCGGAGAGCTAATTACTGTTTTCTCTTCTCCAGGCCCTGTGGCTCTGCCAGACGAGGCTCCCCTTCTGTCAGGACCACGATCCTCCGCGGGGACCTGGAGGTGGCCCAGGCACGTATCTCCGTCTCCCTCCTTACTGCGGGCCCCCGTCCAGGACACTCCCGCCCCCCTCGTGGCTCCAATGCCTTCGCCGCTCACCTGTGCTTCCGGTTTCAGGTTCGGGAACAGGGGGCGGCGGGTTTTCCACAGCACTCCTAATCGCCGGCGTTGAGCTGATAGGGACCCAGGCCGGGCCATTCCGGCACCCACGGGGCCCTGAGAGCCGGGGGCAACTCTTGGGAGTTTCCTGGTTTCGAAAGAAATCAGATTGAGGCCCGGGGCGTGGACTTCCTGGAGAACGGTGGTCCAGGCGATAAGCGGTGGTTCCAGAGAACAGGAAAGGCCGCAGGAGTCAGCCTGGGGATAATTTCCGGGGGCTGGGGCATCGATTTCTGAGGGGAAGCGTAGACCCGGCCCGCACAGCTGGGTAGGGCTCCCTGGCACCCCTGCCCCAGCCGTCTCTCCGGCATCTCGTTCCCATTGAAATAATCACAGGGTAGGGCCGCGTCGCCATGGCAACCGCTCTAATTTCTTTTAATCCCAGTGTTCCTTCCTAAAGGAACCTCCCCCAGCCCCCACTCCCGCCCCCCCCCCTCCACCGCAACGTGTTTTAATTGTAATAACTCCTGGGTTTTCGGGAGGTAATGACCGTGTGTGGGGGAGCCAGCCTTGGCGGGGCTCCATGCACAGCGCTGCCCGCCCAGCGGCGCCAGGCGGCCCTCCGCCTCCCAGCAGGAGTCCTGGAGGAGCCCAGGGCAGGCTTGGGCAGGGTCTGCCAAGGGGGTCTGTGGCCTCGGCGCTAATGAACAGGAGCCAGGGAGCCTCAGCCCTGCGGGGTTGGGTCCTGAGGACGTTCTAGGCCAAGGCCTCCCCTCACCCCACACCTGCACACTCCCATCACACCTGGAAGGGAATCCCAGACCATGTCCCCATCCAGGGCCCAGCCAGCCACGCTGCTTCTGGGATGTGACCTTGAATGTGTGTTCGAAACCCCTGGGGTCTCGTTATGGCGCGGTTTCCAAGTCTTGGGGAAGCCAGAAGCCTCGTGTCTCCAGCTGCCTCCCAGGGGGGACACCCACACCGCCCACACTTTGAATAGCAGGCGTCCGGGGCACCCCTGTCCAACAGAACTGCAGGGATGGAAACGCCCTGTATTTACACTGCCCGAGATATTAACGTTATCCACAGGAGGCCGTGGAGCAGTTGAAGGGCGGCTATGTGACTGAGGAAGGGAATTTTAAATTTTATCCAAAGTTCCTTGGATTCAACGTAAACTGCCCCGTGGAGGCTGGGGGACCCAAGATGAGATCGGATTCCGCAGAGTGTTCTGCTGGTCACTGAGAGTGCAGACCCCGGGGCAGCCTCCCGGCCCTCCCGCAGCCAGAGTCTTCCCATCCGAAGCCCGGTGCCTAGTCCAGATCTATGTGTTTCCCTTCCGGATGGGACACAGCAGCCCAGGGAATTCTCCCGAGCCCGATTCCTGCCGGCTTCCCTGTTCTCTGGAATGACTGCTCATCCCGTGCTGGGGACCGTCTCCTTTGTCTTCTCCAGGCCGTGGTCCTTGCTCAAGATGGACTGCTGGCTGGAAAATGTGCAGATCTGATGGCAGGGCTTGGAAACAAGAACCCGAGTTCCGCCCAAAGCCTAAGACATCTATCTGCACACGCCCAGCTTCTCTGGGAAGCCAGTTACGTATCAGCACAACGCTGAGGTGCCCGGGGCCGCTGTGGACTCTCAGATGCTGTCCTACGACTGGTCTCTCCATCCTAATCACAGGGAAGACAGTTTAGGAGGTGACGCAATACTGCTGTAGCAGCCCTTAGACAACTTGCCTTCTTCCAAAACCCTCCTGGGCCAAGCTTTCCCGTTCGCACGCTGAAATATTAGATGTTCAGCTGGGAGTCCAACAGCAAAATATTTCTGAAATTGTGCGTGCGTGTGTGTGTTTCTTTCTTTCTTTTTTTTTTTTCTTCTAATTTAATGTGCCAGACAAGCCTCCCGGTAATTAAAACCAGAAACAAGGACCAGACTTAGACAGAGATTTGAAGGCTGTAAAATTCTAGGACAGGTTTATGTAAAGCAATTAAAAAGGGAGTTAAAAATTGTTAAAAAATTAAACACTAATTACTTTTTTTTCTCCTCTCATTTCTGCTGAGCTGTTTTGGCCGTGGAGCTCGAAGAAAGATATAAAAAGGAGAAAGTCTTGCCTCGTTGCTGTAAGTCATGTTCAGCAAATGCGCCTCTGCAGTTTGCAGCCGAACCCATCTGCTGTCAATTAACCTAAATCATGCCTTTTCAATTAAACTGGCTTAGGGAAGTCTGGTAGCAAAACGGGTGTGTGTGTGTGTGTGTGTGTGTGTGTGTGTGTGTCCAGCGTGGTGGTTGTGGAGGATGGGAGAAAGGTGATGTCTGATTTCAGACAGCGAGGTGGAAATATCTTTTAAAAGGTGTGACCCTGTTTTAGTGTTTTCCATATAAAATGCGGTATTATTTGCAGTGCTGTGGGGGGTGTTATGAGACGGGGAGGTGGAATGGAGGGGGTGAGCCTTGAGAGTTGGAAATAAATGAATTCTTGCAAGCCCCAGAGCCAGGGCCAAGCAGACTAGAGGTGAGCTGGGTGCTTAGATAGCTTGGGGACCACGGCGTCTGAGGCCAGTAAGCAGGAACAGGGAAACTGTGGCCCTTGGGGCACCCAGAGAAAGGCTTCCTTGGGTGTGTGCGTGCTCACTCGCTCAGTGATGTTCGACTCTTTGGGACCCCATGTACTGCAGCCCGCTAGGCTCCTCTGTCCATGGGATTCTCCAGGCAAGAGTACTGGAGCGGGTTGCCATTTCCTCCTCCAGGGGATCTTCCCAACTCAGAGATTGAACCTGAGTCTCCTGTGTTGGCAGGCGGATTCTTTACCACTGAGCCGCCTGGGAAGCTTGGCATGACAGTCAGTTAAACACTGGATGGGGTGGTCACAGGAGCACAGTCTGGCAGAAGCCCGAGAGGAAGGAGGAAGGAGAAGAAGCTCTTGTCTTTCAAAAGAAAATGGACTTCCACCACCTGAAAGGGTCTAGGCATGGTCCTGGGGGTGGGTGAAGGAGGGTCAAGTCTCTAAGGACCTTAGGAAGGAATCTGTATCTGAGTTTCTGTTCCTTTTAGGGTCCCCCAGGCCCGGTGGCTGTGTCTTGTGTCCTGAGGGGAAGGTTGAGTAGGGCTGTGGCTCCCCCAAAGTCAAGGCCCGTGAGTGAAGGAGTGTCTGTGCCTCTGTGCATGTGGGACCCCCTCTGTGGCTTATGAGCCCACCCTTAATCTCCTAACTGGCTGTTATGTAGTCACTCAGTCATGTCTGACTCTTTGCCACTCCAGGGACTGCAGCACGCCAGGCTTCCCTGTCCTTCACTATCTCCCGGTGCTTGCGGAAACTCATATTTATTGAGTCGGTGATGCCACCCAACCAGCTCATCCTGTCGCCCTCTTCTCCTCCTGCCCTCACTCTTTCCCAGCATCGGGATGATACCCAAACCTCCCAGCTCCTGGCTGCTCCCCACATTTGTACCAGGTGGGGCCGCACCCAGGAGACTACGTGACGCGCAGGGTGATGGTCTGGGGACGCTCATCTTCGGGGTCACGTGGCCTCCTCTCTCTTGAAGGAGAGAAACACGCTAGCCTTGACTCCACTGGAATGAGGAATCTGCGTGCTTTCCTGCTGCCCCGTTCCCAGTGGGAGGGGTGGAGGTGAAGTGTGTGGTCTGCTGATGCATGTTTATTCTCTCACCCAGCCCTCCCCTCCTGCTCCACTCAGCTGCCTCTCCGGGACTGCCCTGAGCAGTCAGCAACCTGCCGGAAAGCCTGCTTCTTGGTTGAGGCTTAGACAGGGGATGTGATGAAGGAAGGTCTGATGACAGGAGCTGGGTCTTT
Source organism: Oryx dammah (assembly GCF_014754425.2). NCBI lineage: Eukaryota > Metazoa > Chordata > Mammalia > Artiodactyla > Bovidae > Oryx > Oryx dammah. The sequence continues at coordinate 4,640,203 of NW_024070192.1, read as the reverse complement.
GAGATTTGGGTTGACACTGATATTAACAACAACAATAATAGCTACAATTTATTGAACACTTAGAACTTAAAGATTTCCCCTCATCCTCATGGTGAAGCTGCAAGGGTAGACCCTCCATTGTGCTATTCTGCAAATGAAGAAATTAAGCCACAGAGAAGTTAAGACACTTATCTAAAGTTGCACAGCTTGTAAGTGCAGAGCCAGGGTTTGAACTTGGGCTGCATGCTCTTGACCCTGCACTACCCTGCCTCTCAGAGGGAGGTGGCCTCAGGGGGCTTCCCTGCTGTCTGCTTCTGTGCTCCTGGGTTGGGGCTTAGGGGAGGGAGGGTATCAGGAGGCTGCCACCAGATAGATCAGTGTGTTGATGGCCTCAGGTATGAAGGACGGAGTTCAACTTTGGGTTATGACTCAAGTGGTGAAAGATCTGCCTGCAACGTAGGAGACTCAGGAGGCATGGGTTGGATCCCTGGGTGGGGAAGATCCCCTGGAGGAGGAAATGGCAACCCACTGAGAATCCCCATGGACAGAGGAGCCTGGTGGGCTACAGTCCACGGGGTCGCAAGGAGTCGGACACGACTGAAGTGACTTAGCATGCATCTGCGAAAGGAGTCAAGGCCGAACTCCCCAGAAGGGTGACATTCCACACTTGCAGAGAGTGCCCGGCATGGAGAAGACACTCCCTAAACCCTGGGCTCTTGGCCTTCCTTCCTGGTGGCCTGGATCCATGAAGCTTGACCTGGTTTCTTCCTGGCTCTTGGCCTGTGATTTCCGGCAGGATACAGTTTCGGGTCTCTTTCCAAGTGATTCACTCTAAACAAGCCCCGGGTGGGACGCTGTCCGCAGAGCAGGCCAACACCCCTGCAGGCTGGGCCAGGGTGCCTGTCCCAGGGACTCTGGCCATGGTGAGCCTCCCTCCCTCCGGGAAAGGCTACCTCCGGTCCCCAAGGGGCCCTGCCCTTTGTGGCGGCCGGAAGGAAAGGTCGAGGCTGACTTCACTCCAGTTCTCCGTCTGTAACTCCTCGGGGCCGCCTGGCGCCCCCGCTGCCGGGGCTGAGCCGGGAAGGGCGGCTGGCTGGGTTCCAGAGCAGGGCGGCAGGCCGGACCAGGCGGGCTGGCCTCCCTCTGAGCCCCTGTAATCCCGGGGCTGAGGGCAGTGATCCGTGACCAGGGCTTCCAGGGGCCTCCCGAGCCAGGCACCGGAGTTCCCACCCAACTCCGAGGGTGGTGGAGAGGTTGCCGCCTGGCTTCGTGGGCGAGGGAACCCGGGGCCAGGGGCTCCAGGTGGACGCCCTCAGGTCCCCTGGGAGGTCCCTCTGGGTTCTGAGCCAACGGTGGGGAAGAGAGCCTGGCGAACAGGATGCTGCGTCCATCCTGGGCTCCCCCCGCCCCGCCCCACCCTGCATGAGCTTTCCCAGCTCAGCCAAAATGACTGCCTTGTTGAGTCTGACTTGGACCCCACGTCCCGTCCTTCTCCTCCCCCCTGACCTCAGGGCAATTTGAAAAGCTTTATCATCCGACGAGGTGCTGTTCTTCCGGCAAGATCGTGCAGGTTGAGAGCAGGGGTGTTGGAGTCGGATGAACCAGGCTCCGATCTCCGCACACTGTCACCTGAGCTGGTTGACCACAAGCAGATTGCTTAGCCTCTGAGCCTGTTTCCCCTGGCACATGTAACAGGCAAGGCATAGATTGTTCTCAAATGTCCTTCCTCCTGCCCACAAGCATATCTGTGCTTTGCACCCACACACCCACCCCCACGTGGTTATCCTAGGCCCCCTGGGGTCAGATCCCATCCCACGGGACCCGCAGGAACCCCGAGACCAGGCTGCGTCCACCCCTCCCGTGGGAGGAGCCAGGCAGGGCCTGCAGTTAGTCTCAGAACAGGGCAGGCTTCCAGCTTGGAGCTGCTGGTCACTCGTTCCTGGTGGCTGGCTGGGGGGTGGCTCTTGTCCCTGTGCTCAGACACAGCTGAGCTTCCCGTGATTGTGGAGAGAAACCCGTTGTCTGGAGTAACACGGCCACCCCGAGGTCTCTGCCGTGTGTCATCACTGGGGAAGGTAGCCAAGCCAGATAGGCATCCTCCTCTCTGGGCATCCGGCAGCTTACCTGTTCACCCTCATCTCCCGCCTCCACGGGTTCTGAGCAGCCCACTTCTGAAGGTTCATCCTTCGGGCCACCCCACTGCCTTCATGAGGCAGCTGCTCAGCAAAACAGCCCTGGCTTCCAGGTTCTAGAGAAATCTTGCCAACAACCGGGGAGAAAGGACAGACCACCTATTGACTGGGGGCGGGGTCCCTGGAGACCCTGGTGGTATTCCCAGGAGAGTGTGTATGTGGAAGAGAGTTTCTGCTGGTTGGGCTGGCCCAAAATGACCCAGCAGAGCTCTATTTGAAACAGAATCTGATCCAGGTTTTATGATTCTCTACTATAGCGTCAGGGTCTTCCCTGGTGGCTCACGTGGTAAAGATTCTGCCTACCCGTGCAGGAGATGTGGATTCGATCCCTGGGTCAGGAGGCTCCCCTAGAGAAAGAAATGGCAACCCACTCAAGGATTCTTGCCTGGAAAATCCCTTGGACAGGGGAGACTGGTGGGCTACAGTCCATGGGGTCGCAAAGATTTGGACATGACTTAGTGACTAAACAGCAACAACTCCAGCATCACCTCCTCCAGGGAGCCTTCCCTGAGTTACACCTGTTTAAACAAATTTTCCCCTGGGTCCAAACTATCCCAGGTGAGTAGCCCAGGCCTTGGCTCTCCAGAGGAGCTCAACAAATGCCCCTGTGAGTGCGTGTGTGTGTGCGTGTATGTGTGCATGCGTGCATGTATGTGTGTGCATGTGTGTGTGTGTACATGCATGCACACACTAAGTCATTTCCATCATGTTCAAGTCTTTTGTGATGTCATGGACTGTAGCCCATAAGGCTCCTCTGTCCATGGGATTCTCCAGAGTACTGGAGTGGGTTGCCATGCCCTCCACTCAAGAATAGTGGAGTGGGTTGTCATGCCCTCCGCCAGGGAATCTTCCCAACCCAGGGACTGAACCTGCATCTCTTACATCTCCTGCATTGGCAGGTGGGTTCTTTACCACTAGTGCTACCTGGGAAACCCAGCAAATGCCTATGGGTGATAAATGGGAGAGGTCGGGGGAGAGGTCACCGTGATGGACAGGACAGGGGTTTCAGAGGTGAACCAGGTATCCAGGTTGTCCCCAAGAAGCTCACCTCCTTCCTAGTGGGCAGAGTTGTGTGCTGGGCTGCCTGAGTGTCGGTATCTGGGAGACTTCTTAGCTGTGAGGGAAGCCTCACAGGTGGGCAGAGCACGCAGCAGTCTTGCTCTAAGAGATGCTGCCAAGAGCAGCTGACCTAGCAGCGGAAAGCATGTGGCAGGCCAGATGCCTGGTCTCGAAAGAGAGAGAATGGGTTTAGTCTACCCGGAAGGTGGCTGCGCTCACAGGCCCAGCAGGACCAGAATGCGGTGGGTGGGAGCGGGAGGGGCGGACAGGCCGTGTGGGAGAGCATGCCTTCCAGGACGGCCGGCCTTCTCCTCCCAAGGGCCAAAGCAAGGCGCCTAGTTTCAGCTATCAGGTCTTAGACGCACAAACACCATTTTGGAATCAAAAGCTGGGGTAATCTGAGGCCGTTGGCCAGCAGGCCTGAGTCTCCAGGTTTGTTCCTGCTTCTGTGTTTTCTGTATCCTGTCCTGGACGATTGGCTGTCTCTCTTAGGAGGCTCAGAGCATGCGCAGTAGCCATTGACCGCAGCCCCCAAAACACGACCCTTGGGTCCAGGGGCCCCACCTCGCTGGGTGGCTTCGGGGGAGTGGCTTCAGCGATCTGAACCTCACCTGTCGATTGCAGTGGAAGCATTCTGCCTCGTAGCTTCCTGCCCTGGCATGGCAGCCATGTCAGAGGACAGACGTTCACAAGTATCTTCCAAAGAAAACACTCTAAAGAGTGCCAGGCGCTCCTGCTGTTTGTTCCAAGAGGTGGTTGGCTGGGCTCATGGGACCTCAGCCGTGACACCACCCCCCACCTCCCCCGCCATCATCTCTACCTGGGGTCTCTGGAACCTTCTCTAAATCAAAAAGTTGGTTTTGCCGGTTTGTCTTGGCTCCTTATGGAGACAAAAGCCTCATGAGAGGCAGAGTCTCCTGGCAGCCTGACCAATGCCTCGGACGTCTGGCCTGGATGCTGCCTCCAGGAAGTTGGGGCTCTTGTGATTTCTCTGCAGAAAATGGGTGGATGTGGAGTTTGGCAAGCTTTCTGTGCCGTCAACCCTCCCAGCTACCCCGCTGGAAAAAGCCTGGTCCATGTGTCCAGGCGCAAAGTGGTCCCTTTGACCAGGGCCAGGTCACTGCTGAACAAGTTGACTTAGCTCATTTCCCAGGCTGTTCTGCACTTGCCCCCATCATCCTGAAATATCACTCAATCCAACTGCACTTTCTCCCCAGGGGCCTCCAACTTAGCCCAAATCCTTACTTTTCCAGTACTTTAAATCCTTAATTTAGACTATTTTATAAAGAAATGTCATTTTATACATCCGACTTGATGGTACCCTATTCGCCAGGCTATTGAAGGAGTGGATGAGTGAATGAATGTTAAAATGAACAATAACGACTGGCTTATGCTTCATCAGGGACTGCGGGGTATGAACTTGGACTCAAAATGTAGTGTAGCAATGGGATTATAAGGTAAGACTCTCAAATCCATAGACGGCGTCAGATCTCAGCAGTCCCCAAGCTTTCTTGCTTTTGGAGACTCCACCCTGCATCTTATCAAGAGAATTAAAATGCACCCACACATTACATTACATATAATTTTACGGGAATAAAAAGAATGAGGAGAGCTTTATGATTTTTTTAACTTAGAGATTTCAGAAAATAAGATTCATTCTTGTGATTTAAACTTTATTGTATTCATTAATAACTATTTGAGAATTGAGTTAAATCACCATTGGCCAGTTAACAACGTGATTTTTGTAGACACTTAACTATAAACATTTGGAAAAGATAAGTTTTGTAGTTTTTTGTATTCTGAAGCCAGTGTTGTTGTTTTTTTCCTTACTCGTTTCTTTCAGATATTTTCATGGCCCCATGAAAAGCCTGTAGGCTTTAGTCACTGTGCCTGTTGTTCTTATTAAGTCGCTAAGTCGTGTCCAACTCTGCAACCGCACGGATTGCAGCACACCATGGGCTGCCGTCTATGGGGTCGCACAGAGTCGGACACGACTGAAGTGACTTAGTAGTAGTAGTAGGCTCCCGTGTCCTCCAGTATTTGCTCAGATTTGCTGGAATTTGAATTTGAATTCTGGAATTTGCTCAAATTCATGTCCGTTGCGTCTGTGCTGCTCTCTAACCATCTCATCCTCTGCCACCCACTTTTCTGTTTGCCTTCAATCTTTGCCAACATCAGGGTCTTTTCCAATGAGTTGGCTGTTCACATAAGGTAGCCAAAGTATTGGAGCTTCAGCATCAATCCTGCCAATGAATATTCAGGGTTGATTTCCATTAGGATTGACTGGTTTGTTCTCCTTGCAGTCCTAGGGACTCTCAAGAGTTTTCTCCACAGTGCCACAATTTGAAAGCATCAATTCTTCTGTGCTCAGCCTTCTTTATTGCTTTAAAAAAGGGAAGTCTTGTTGGAGTCAGAGCTTAAATTTGATTCCTGGCTAAGTATCACTCTCTGTGTGACCGATCCAAGTCTCACTAGCTCCATCTGTTAATGGGGTTAATTTGCTTTCAATGTTTCATATTATGGTTTTGACAAGATAAACTAAGATAATAAATGGAAGCACATAGCCCAGTGCCTGCCTCCTACATAGGAAGCTGACTAATTAAATACGAGCATTAAAACAAATCAACAAAAGATACATGATTCTAGAGTTTAAAAAACAAACAAACAAAAAACCCCAGGGCTTCCCTTGCCATCCAGGGGTTAGAACTCCATGATTCCATTGCAGGGGGCTTGGGTTCAATCCCTGGTCAGGGAACTAAGACCCCACATACTGTGCATAGCTCAGCTTCCCACCCCCAAATTAATTTGGATAAACTTCTCCTATTCTCCAGTAAGATCTTGAAAACTGATTTTTTAAAGTAATTATCAGGGATTTCATTCATAAGAATTCAGAATAGTTGCATTATGTTTTAGATTTACTTTTAAACTTTCTATGATAAAAAGTTGAGTCCAGGGAATTCATGATTCCAGCAATAGTTGATGGAGAGGGAGCAGTTTTCGGTCTAGTTGAGGAAAAGAGCTTCTCAAGCCCTTGGAAACAGCTGCTTGGAAACAACTGTATGTTAATTAGGGAGGGTTCTTATCAGATTCCTTAGAACCTCTTCTTGGCTCTTCCTTTTCTGGACCATGGGCTCTAGCTGGAAATAATACCAGCATCCCTGTCTCGGTTGACTTCCCGTAACTGAAGGTTTTCTCTCATTCAGACCAGCCTTCCTCCCCGAGTCTGATCTTGGGAGGTAGCCCTTGATGGGCAGGGTTGTGGGAGACCCTCCAAACCCTCCTCCAAGCATGTGATGAGCGCTCTAGTGACATGAGTCACACATGAACAACTCCAGGTGGTTTATTCAACACATAGTTGGCAGTCACGGTTCTTGTCTTTTTAATTGGATGGGCAGAGAGGTGTACTGATGGATGGGAAGCCGCAGGCTGGAAAGTATGTGGGCTGTACTCACAGTCACTTGGCACCATGTTAGCTGGACTGGTTTCTGTTTCAAGGCCACGTGCCTTGGTTGTCTCTTGGTATTCTGGGTGGACACGATATTCCTGACGATGTAGGAAGCAGTGGGATTCAGGACACCTAACTTCCAGCTTGAATTCTCTTTTTATAAAGAGATAAATTCACTATGACTGAATTAGCTAGGGTTTATAGCGTATTGAAGTCAATAAGAATGATATATAGGGGGAAATTAGATACTTTCCAAGGGTAAGCTCTAAATAAATGAGGTTTCATCTGACTTCACTGTTTGGTTAAAGAGTAAACGTGAGCTGGGTAATAGTCTTGTTCAGCAGATTCCCAGATGGTTCAACAACCACACCCCAAGTACCTATTGGCTCATTTCAAATTGTAGTCATGCTCCATCCTCGTCTAAATTTCTATCAGTGAGCCGACCAAAGGCCAGGAAAGTCCTGCAGTAACAGTAGGAGTGAAGCCGATACGGTGGACGCCAGGTTTAAGGTCCCTGATACTCTCCACAGACCCAAATCCTCAGCCAAACCCAACAAGATGGAAGACTTTCAACTGTTACTGTTCAATTTCATGTGGTTTCAAAATTCAGAAGCACAAGCACCAGATTAGAGAGCCCTCCGTTGGCAGCAGTTCACTTGAAAGAGATCTGGGGGTTTCAGTCGACCACAAGCCTAATTTGATCCAACAGTGTGTCTGTTGCTAAAAATGTTAAAAATACTGGTAGGCTGCCTTCAAGGACATGTGGTGTCCAGACCCACGAAGGTGAGGCTACAGGGTCTCCTGGCCTGAGCAGGCCATGCCCAAAGGAGTATGTTTAATCCTGAGCATCACATTTGAAGAGAAAAAGAGTGATCCCTGGGCATGTGCAATGGGGACATAGTTGAAGATATTGACCTGGAATATGGCAGAGACCCACTGTTGTTGTTCTTTAGTTGCTAAGTTGTGTCCGACTCTTTGCGACCCCAGGGACTGCAGCCCACCAGGCTCCTAGGTCCATGGGGTTTCCCAGGCAAGAATACTGGTGTGGGTTGCCATGCCATCTTTCAGGGGATCTTTCTGACCCAGGGGTCAAACCTGTGTTTCTTCCAGCTTCTGCATTGGCAGGTGGGTTCTTTATCACTAGAGCCAACCTGGGAAGCCCTTCACTTCTTTAGGTATCACTTTTCTCGCCTGTCGTATGAGGCTGACCATCTCTGCTCTGTCATCCCAAGAAGTAGAGGATGTTAAGTGAGACTATGGTAAACTCTCCTGTGGGTCACGAAGTCTCTAGTTATTTTAGCTACAAAGGGACCTCCTAACCACTTGACTTGGACTTGAGCTGTTTCAGGAGGCAAGAGGTCCCTGGGAACCAGAAGTGATGAGCAGGAGGCCATGGATACAGGAGAAATGGTTCTTACCAGAGCACAGACGGACTCACACAGGCTCCAGGGTCCTGTCCAGCCTGAGTGCTCTGCTTGGGGCGTGCTTTCTAGGCACCAGCTCTCAGAGGGGCTGCAGCCATCAGGCAGGTTCCAGCCTGCTTTGACAACGCCCCGCTGCCCTGGCATTCTTGGTCTTTCCCAGGCTTCACCTGAAAGCAGGGCCCTGATGCCTGCACACCCGGACCAGCAGGGTGGGCGGGAGGGCGGGCGGGGGACGCGGGGCAAGAGGCAGGCGCAGGCGCCTGGGTGTCTCACGTAATAACTCAGGGCTGCCTACAGCCTGGAGAGGTGTTTCACGCGCCTCAGAGGCAGATAATGGAGCATTCTTCCAAAATGAGAGAATGCGCCTGTTCTCGACTCCTGCCCGAACCCCCCACCCCCAACCTTTCCCAATGAAATAATTAAACTGGGATTTCTGGAGGGCCCTAGCGGATTCTGCGGGGAGCTGGGGAGGGGGCCTGAGCGGTGAGGGGAGGAGAGCGGCTGGGCTGGGAAGCGGTTTGGCTGGTGAGACGGGGCGAGCAGGCCCGCAGAGAAGGGCGTCGGGGTCTCCGAGGGCACCAGGGAGGGGCCGCTGATTTCTCAGCAGCCCGATGACATATGACTTCGCACGTCTCCAGGTCTCCAGGGCTGCAGCCGGCTGTGTACATTCAACATGTGTTTGGTATTATCGGTGTTTTTATAATAATAACTGTGGTCTTGAAAGGGACCAGAATTAATTAAAACGCAGCACTCTGCCACATTTCACGTTATTATTATCATAGGAATGCTTGCCTGCAAAGGACCTCCCTTGGGAGGGTCATCTCATCCATCCCCCCCACCTCCCACTGGGTCTGTGCCTCCCCCGCGCCACGCCGGTTGGCCCTCTCAGCCAGGCTTAGGAGAGGCGGCGGCAAGTGGATGGGGGGCGGGACCGCAATTCAATTAGGATAAGTAGGACAGTGCAAGCCTTCGGGGGTTGTGCTTACAGAGTCACATGACCCCAAGGAAGCCCCCATTGGCTGTGCCCATCAAACAGCCGGAAGCTGTCATCTCAAGGCATCCGCCGGAAAGCACCTCTCGGTTCGGAGAAGCGCAGTTCGTCTCTAGGTTAGGGCAGCGTTCCTCCACGTCCACTTGGCGTGTTGGCGTGTGGGGCTGGACCGTTCTCTACGGCGGGGGCCATCCTGCGTGTTGACAGATGTTTTTGCAGCATCTCTGGCCTCCACCCGCCGGCTGCTGGGAGTACCACAAATGTGTCCGGACGCCGTCACGTGTCACCCAGGAAGAAGGCAGAAGCGCTTCCAGCTTTATTGGCTCTAATTTCGGGACCCCGATGTGGAACGTGGTGAGGTGACCCTTTTCAGACTGACACTGAGAATTCCTTAACGGGATCTTGCCTGAGGCTCATTCTGCAATCACTGAAAGAAGAAACCAGCTGGGGCATCAGACAGTTCCGAAGAACTGGGGTGGGGCCCAGGGATTTCCCTTCCTAAGGTTCCCAGGTAAATCTCAAGCTGCTGCTCTGGGAATGAGCCCTGGAGAACCCTGCTTGGAGGTAGGCGTCCTCACTCACCGCACTATGGACATCTGGGATCAGATTACCCTGTGTGTGTGTTGAGGGGATCCTTTGCTGCAATGCTTGCGCCTGGACGAGCCTCTCCTATGCACTGCAGCATGGTGGGCAGCACCCCCAGCTTCTAGCAGCCATGAAATTAAAAGACGCTTACTCCTTGGATGGAAGGCTGTGATAAACCTCAACAGTGTATTACAAAGCAGAGACATCACTTTGCTGATGAACGTCTGTATAGTCAAAGCTATGGTTTTTCTAGTAGCCACGTATGGATGTGAGAGTTGGACCATCAAGAAGGCTGAGCACTGAAGAATTGATGTTTTCCAACTGTGGTGCTGGAGAAGACTCTTGAGAGTCCCTTGGTCAGCAAGGAGATCAAACCAGTCCATCCTAAAAGAAATCAACCCTAAATATTCATTGGAAGGTTTAATGCTGAAGCTGAAGCTCACTTTGGCCACCTGATACCAAGAGCAACTCATTGGAAAAAACCCTGATGCTGGGAGAGATTGGCAAAAGGAGAAGGGGGCGGCTGAGGATGAGATGGTTAGCTAGCATCGCTGACTCAATGGACAAGAATTTGAGCAAACTCCGGGAGATAGTGGAGGACAGAAGAGCCTGGCGTGCTGCAGTCCATGGGGTGGCAAAGAGTCGGACATAACATAGCAGCTGAATAACAGCAGCGGGCTCCTACCCACTAAATGCCAGTCCTGATCCCCCCAAACTGTAAATACAAAAATCCCCCCAGACAGGACCAGAGACAAAACTGCCTCTAGATGAGAACCACTGGTTTGGAGAAGGCTGTCTGGAGTCCCAGATATCCAGGTGAGGGGGGCCATTCCACGGCTCAGGAAATCCCGCCCCTCCTCCCCCACCCCCACTCGGCTCCAGGGAAGCCACCCTCATTCAGGGAGGAGTGACGTACCGGTGTGTCATCCTCACATCTGAGGAGGGGAGTGAGTGACTTGCTGTGAATAACATCCTGAGGTTTCTGAGTGATTCACTTCTGAAAACAAATTCGAGCGGGTACTCGCAGGGCGACACGGCTCTCACTCTCTTGCCTCCCAGTAGGGTTTTCTGAGTGGCCGGAACTGGCCCTTCTCCGCCCCCTGCCCCAGCCCAGCTCATTTTGGGCACAGCCCAGACTTGGGAGGCAGCTCTTGCTAATACATCCCAAGTTCTGTTTCGGTTACAATTTATTGCCGTGTTTTGTGGCTTCATCGCGTTTGGGTTTGCCCAGGGGACCACAACACACACAGGGCTGCCATCCTCTGAGTCAGCTTAGGAGAGGGGCACAGGGTGCCATGGGCCCGCCCGCTCCTGAGCCAGGCTCGGCCTGGGACCTTCTGCTGCAGTGCTTACACCTGGCACACCTCTCCTTAAGCAACAAAGTAGCAACACAAAGAAACTGCATGGAGCTAAAAATAACCGCGTGCATGCGCAGGTTGTCAAGGTCTGGATCCAGAAGGCAAAAGAGATCAAAAACACCCAACTGCCACTTGTGAGGGGCCTGGAGCAAAAGCAGGGGGTCGGGAGCGAAAGCAAGTTACTGTGCCTGCGTGCCCCCTGCACACGGCACCAGTGAGAGGTGGGCAACCGCCTAAACTCCCCTGCAAGCCCGACCCCTGGACACTGCCTTGCCCTCACCCCGGGTAAGGAACCAGCTCACACCGACCTCAGAGAGCAAGTCAGGGAACCTGTTACCTGTTCTCCTTCCCTCCTGCTGCAGCAGGGGCCCCAAATGGCCTTGCCTGAATTTCTTGTCTGGCCTCTGATCTATTTCTATCGGTTGTGGAGGGGCAAGAACGCTTGCGGGTGAGACTGTTCTCCCCCGTCCTTCACGCAGGTGCTCCCCTCGCTCACCACTGCGTTCCAGCCACGGTCCCCCCTTTCTCTCCCTCTGACAGGCTTCTTCCTCCCACATCGCCTGGCCTCCCTTCCCTGACCCCCTGAGCATGGCTGGCTGCTGCCTGCCTCATCTCTACCATCGCCTCCTCGGGGAAGGTGGTGTGCCTGACGCAGCGCCCGCCTTGTCCTATGCTGCCAAGTCAAACCCTGTCCTGCCCGGTTCTGTCCACGGCACAGGTCCTGACCTGCAATCGCCCTGATTTGCACGCACCTCAAGTAGGAGATGGGTTCTCCAGGAAGCAGATGCTGCCATGAGGGTAACCCCAAGAGAAGGAAGTGGAGGAAGCAGCCTTGGGCAGGAGGGATCACTGGAGTGTGAGGGTCTAAGACGTCTCTGCAGTCTGTGCTAGGCTCCAGAGCAGAGGCTGCCCGTTGCAGGAACCCTGGGGGTGGCTGCGGTTTGGTCCTTGCCCATCGCCTTGCTCAGCCGTTGACCAGGGCTGCCCCAGGAAAAGCGTGACCTCAGCTTGAAATCTGAAGAGGCCCTTCGAGACTCTAGTGGCTGAGGCTGCCCTCTCGGCCAGGCGGAGAGTCCTTCCTCAAAGGGGGACCTGGGCGGCTCGTCTCTGGGTTTGCCCTATGGGGCGGGCCACCACGCGCTTTCCCCAGGAGCAAGGATTGCGTAGATCTTCCTGCCCCCCGGTCCCGTTTCCTGACAGCATCACGGGTGCCCCGACAGTATCGTGGAAAGACAAATGTGTGTTTCGGGGAAGGAGGACGAGAAAGTGTAAGGCGCTCAATCGTGTCTCACCCTTTGGGGCCCCATGGACTGCAACCCGCCAGGCTCCTCTGTCCATGGGATTCTTCAACAAGAACACTGGCTGAGCTGCCATTCCCTTTTCCAGGGGATCTTCTCAACCCAGGGATCGAACCCGGGTGCCCCACATTGCAGGCAGCTTCTTTACTGTCTGAACCACCAGGGAATCTAAAATCTCCTTGGGGAAGGAGAGGTGGAGAACTATTGTCCAAAATGTCTCAAACAATTTTTCACCCTGTGGTACTTCCAAGGTGGTGGTGGTGGTTTTTTTTTTTTAATTTATTTTATCACTTCAGTCTTGTCCGACTCTTTCCGACCCCATGAACTGTAGCCCTCCAGGCTCATCAGTCCATGGGATTCTCCAGGCAAGAATACCGGAGTGGGTTGCCATGCCCTCCTCCACGGGATCTTCCTGACCCAGGGATCAAACCCCCGTCTCCTGTGTCTCCCGCACTGCAGGCAGATTCTTCACCTGCTGGTCACTGGGGAAGCCCCGTTCATTTTTAAGTTTTTTTAGGCCACCCCTGTGGCATGTAGGGTCTTAGTTCCCTGCGCAGGGATTGAACCCACACCCCGTGCGTTGGATGCATGGAGACTTAACCACTGGCATGCCAGAGAAGTCTTGCTTCCAAGATTTTAAAAGCTGAAAACATTCCCATGGTGGGGTGTCCTGTCACTGCCTCTTGTGGGTTGGCTGGGTGACAACTCTGGGGCCTGCTGTGTCAGTTGGACGGGTGGGGCAGGCAGGTTGATGAGGGGAAAACAGCAGCCCAGGGGATCTGGGAGGAAAAGGAAAACAGAGCTACCAGGTGGGCCAAAGGCACATTCCAGGGGGCCGTGGGTGCCTGTCAGACCGGAATGGTTATGGGTCTGGCAGAGCCCAGCACCTTGGGTGGCCAAACAAACCTCAGATACGGTGTTCCCAGAGCCCAGGTGGGTGGTGGGGAGTGTCCTTTCCTGGTTGAGCCTCCCTCCTGCCGTGGCATTTTCCTCCGCCAGGTATTCAGGCTGGGATGGGCTCGTCCTGTGAGCTGCTGTCCGTCTACAGGGTGTCCGGAAGCCCAGGATTCCCAGGGAGCCGGCCCCACAGGGCAGGCCCCTGTCCAGAGGCAGCACGCGTGCATGCGAGGGAATCTTCCTGGGTGGCAGAGATGCCCACGGGGCAGGTGCCTGGAGGCTTTTGGAACGAGGAGGGCATGGTGTGAGCCCTGTGTGCTGAGAGGAGAGAGGGCAAATGTGACCCTCCTTTTACAAGCTCAGGAATCCCAGAACTCCAGCTCGGTTCTCTTATAACTTCACCAGGGCATCTCAAGGTCTCCCAGCCCTTACCCTTTGGAGTCACATCAGATTTCAGAGGCTGGGGCAGGGGGCCTTGAGGGCTGGGAGGTGTGGTGTTTCTGTATCATTTGTCTACACCAGATTCCCCAGAGACCTCCAACAACAATCTACCGGGAGGTTCCTGGTCATCCATCCACCCTGGTCACTGTGTCTCTGGTTCCCACCGAGATGCTGCAGGGCCACACGCTTCCAGCTCCTGCTCTGAGACTCCCGGCAGCCCTCCTTACTTGGTTCCCAGGACCCTGCCTCTCTCTGCTTGGCGTCTGCTCCCTCGGCTCTCCCAGCACAGGGAAGGCTCTCTCCCAGTGGGGAGCACATACCTGTTGTATTTGCTGTACCTTTCCAAAGCCTTCTTTGAAACTCAAGAACAAGAATTGATTACTTGCTGAATTTTTGCCGTATTGCCCGTTCTCTAATGCAGTGGATTCAACGAAAGTGAAAGTGTTAGTCGCTCAGTCGTGTCCGACTCTTTGCAACCCTCTGGACTGTAGCCAGGCCTTCCTCTGAGGGATCCTCCCGACCCAGGGATCGAACCCAGGTCTCCTGCATTGCAAGAAGATTCTTTACCATCTGAGCCAGCAGGGAAGCCCATGATCAATTACTGTTTGTTCCCCCCCGCTTTTTTTTCCCTATGAAGTCCATGGATGAGAGGGCCGTTCTCATCACTGCGGTCCTGAATATTTAATGCTGAAAATACACAGGACATTCAAACAACACCTGAAAACAAGAATCAAGTCAACACAGGGGAAGAATTACTCAGACCATTTTACCCTCAGCTCTAATACCTGGGAAGATGGGTAACTGAGCACCTCATCTTGGCTCAGATCTTGCACAGTGTGACTCAATCTCCAGCAATGCCCTGCATTGCTGGGGACTTATTTCATACCTGAGAGCCTCTCACCGGTAGGACGTGTTTCCTTTTTCAGTATCAATTTCTTCAGCTGATTGGCTCTGCTCCATGTCTCATTGTTCTGGGTGTCTACCCAGTAGAAGTGTAACACTTTAGAAGGAAATGCACGATAAAACGCTTGCCTTTGAGTGAACTCACCATATACTGAAACTGAAAGTCTGTAGGAAAGAGAGTGGGGAGGGATTGTTTTTAAAGCCATTGTGATCACAGTTACAGCTTCTTTGGAACTTAAAGCTGGATTGTGCATCCTTCTGAAGTTAGATGATGTCTCAGCTTTTGTGGACTCTTGGTTCAGAGTGTTAGTCTGTTAGTCACTCAGTTGTGTCCGACTCTTTGCAACCCTGTGAACTGTAGCCCACCAGTCTCCTCTGTCCATGGAATTCTCCAGGCAAGAATACCAAAGTGGATAGCCATCTCCTTCTCCAGGGGATCTTCCCAACCCAGGGACCAAACCCAGGTCTCCTGCATTGCAGGCAGATTCTTTACTATCTGAGCCACTAGGGAAGCCCAAGGTCACTGCCAAGAGCCTTGTATGTTCTGGAGACAAAGGAGATGCTGGAATTTCAAAGGAATGTCTGTCTTTGTGAGAGTGGAGAGCTCAGAACCTTAAGCCCGGAAGGGCAGGGCCAAACCACAGTGGGGTCACTGGTATACGAACCCATCCTCCTGTTTCGACGGTATGGGGGCTGATTAACGTGCATCGCACATTGCTTTCCTTGCACATGTGTCTCTGGTTAAGAAATGAGGATTCTTAGCAGCCTTCCTTGGAATCGAACTGTCTTTATTTTGACTCGGAGGGTTGGGGGCTGACCAGGGTGTAGAGGCAAAAGGGGACATTGAACTAGATAAAGATCTCCATAGCCTGTTTCTGCCTTTACCGGGTGACCTGCCTCTTGTCTGGAAGTGCTGAATCAGTAATTCCATCTGTGGATTCAGGAGTCTGGCTTTCACCTCCTGTCCCCGGGCCACTCTGGTGGGGAGCACGGGCAGGGAGGGCTCAGGGTTGGTCTACTTTGTCAAAGCTGTTTCACCTTCTCTGTCCCGAGTAGAAGAGGCAGTTGTTGTTTAATCACTAAGCCCCACTCTGTTGTGACCCCATGGACTGTAGCCGACCATGTTCCTCTGTCAATGGGATTTCCCAGGCAAGAATGCTAGAGCGGGTTTTCATTTCCGTCTCCAGAGAATTTTCTTGACCAGGGATTCAACTTGCGTCTCCTACACGGGCAGGCAGATTCTTTACCACTGAGCCACCTGGGACACCTCGGAAGAGGCAACAGTTTCCTGGAGATCCACACAGATGCATGGCCTACCCTAGTTCATCCGTGTGGGCTGTTTCCTTACTCCCAGTGAGCTGAGAGTTGTCCCTAATAATTACGAACCGTAAGAAGGGAATCAAGGCTCAGACGGAAGTCTAGACTCAAAGTCATGAAAGTAGTCACAGAAGTCAGAGCTAGAAGACACCTCGGAAATAATTAGGTCCACATTTTCATCTGACAGGTCAAGAAATTAGGGGGCCCAGACTGGGGAGTGGGGGGTGCCCAATGGCACAGAACCAGTTAGTAATAGAGCAGAAAGTAAAGGAAAGACTAATTGATAATCTTCACCCAAACGGACGTGTGATGGCCAAGCTAAAAATCTTTTTTTTTTTTTCAAGCTAAAAATCTAATTGTGATTTTATGAGTCTTCCCTCATTAGAATAGACAACCATGCCTGTGGGTTTCTCCTGTCCGCCCCCTCCCGCCCTTCCCCACTTGTGCCCCAGGACTAACTACTAACATCTACCAACCTGTATTTGTAGTCGTTGTTCAATCGCTCAGTCGTGTCCAACTCATTGTGACCCATGGACTGCAGCACCCCAGGCTTCCCCGTCCTTCGCCATCTCCTGGAGTTGCTCAAACTCACGAGTCAGTGATGCCATCCAACCATCTCATTCTCTGTTGTCCCCTTCTCCTCCTGCCCTCAATCTTTCCCAGCATCAGGGTCTTTTCCAGTGAGTCGACTCTTCGCATCGGGTGGCCAAAGTACTGGTGCTTCAGCTTCAGCATCAGTCCTTCCAGTGAATATTCAGGACTGATCTCCTTTAGGATGGACTGGATTGATCTCTGCAGCCCGAGGGACTCGCAAGTCTTCTCCAGCACCACAGTTCAGTGTCTAAACTGCATTAACAGTCTCTCTGCCCCTCTGGCTCCCAGGTGGCTCTGGACCACGGTGGGTTTTGGTGCAAGACGGGCGAGAGGAAGGGGCGTGGAGCTGGGGTGGTCTCAGCCCCTCCCCACTCTGTCCCCCTGTCTCCACTGACAGCCGCTGGGCCCTTCTGGATGGTGACCCCCTCAGCACTTCCTGCACCTGCCCACACCTTGTAAACCGATCCCTTTACTAACTGGCTTTCAGTTACCTGATCTGAGTGTGTCGGTGGATTTCCTGCCAAGACCCCAGTGGCACAATAACTGAGGCAAAAGGGAAGAATTTAAATATTGCAACGGCATTCACTGAACTCTGCTTTTGCATTCCTTAGGCGTAAGCTAAACTTCGGAGAATCTGGGGAGCAGAGAAGATGGACAAATGAAAGAGGAAGGTCCAAACTTTAAAACCCATGGGTGGCAAATCCCCTCTTATCTATTTATATACTTTCACTTTCTACTTGATATACTTAATTATAGATTATCTCTATCTCTCTATCGATCATCTATCTACTTCTTGAATTTGCTGAGGTCTCTGCCATGGTTTCAAAGCACATCTACCCCTGAAGGCCTTAAGTCAGCTGCGCGTCCTCAAGGACCTGCAGGGGGCAATCATTGATGGGAGTTAAGAGCATTCTGTTCAACGGGTTTGCATCTTATTGAGATGAAGAGAGTAAAAACGACCTGTCTGCAGGACCACCACCAACTGCTGGTAAAATTAGAACTTGAACCCAGGTCTTCTGATTCTCAGGTCTGTGATTTTTTTTTACAACACTCATTTTAATTCAGTCCAACTCAAGAGGCGTTGATGGGCACCTCCTCACACTAGCGCCCTGCTAAGCAGGCTGGTGATTTAGAGGTGAATATGGTACCCTTTTCCCCTGCCGCCAACAAGCTGCCACTTGAGGGTAGACCTTTGTGTTCTCACACAGGAGGATGGCAGAGCCTGCAAAATGGCTTTAGAGCTTCTCATGGGCGACCCTGTGATGGTGACTTTTCCGTGTCACCTTGACCAGGCTCTTGGATTTAATCAAACACCAACCTGGATGTTGCTGCAAATGTATTTTGTGGATGTGGTGAACGCTGACGGTCATTTGACCGTAAGGAAAGCAGATCAGTCTTCACAGTGTGGGTGGGCCCGAATCCCACCAGCTGAGGGCCTTCAGAGCAAAAACACTTTTCTCAGAGAAGAAATTCAGTCTTAGGACCAAAGCCTCAACCCCTACTTGATTTCCAGGCTGCTTGTGTGACCTATGGGTTTTAGACTTGTCAGCTCCTATTGAAATTGCATGAGCCAGTTCCTTAAGACAGATCTCATTTTAATGTCTGTGTATCTGTGTATGAATGTATGTGTCCATCTATGTATCTATTGTTGTATCCATAGCATGCATGCATCTATCTATGTATCTATGAACGTATGTATGTCTGTTTCTATTTATCTGTCGATGTATCTGTCTATCACCTATGTATCTATCTCCCCTATTGCTTCTGTTTCTCTGGAGAAGCTGACTGATTCAGGGATCTACTCCCTTGCCTGTGTTTAGATTTTAGGAACAGGAGACGGGAAGACTCAGAGGCTGTTGAGGTTGCAGCATAGAAAGCCGGGAGGCCAGTCTGGACTGCATTCTGCCTGCTGTTTCCAATGTCACCTCCCACTCTCATTCCTGCACTCGGCCACATCCAGCCCCCAGGGCTCCTAGCTGGCTCATCCCTGGGTCTTCTCAGTGAGCGAAAGAGCTCTCTTCCGCACCTTTCTGGTGTCACTGAATTCCATCCTCATGACCAGTCATTCTTGCTGTTTCGCAATCCCTGTCACCTGCAAGAAAGCCTACCTCCACCTGGCAACTCTGACTTCTTCCAGGTCATCCATCCTGGGAGTCTGCCCAGCTGTTTCGATTGGGTCAGCTGCAGGCATTCGACGGTGCTTGTGGCAGATGAGATCTGCAGAGGTTGTAGGTGGAGTTACACGAGAAGAAAGGGGGTGGCCATCGGCCATCCTTATTCCCCCACTGACTCTTCAGAACAGACACAGCTGCTTCTCAGTGCAACCAGGTGAGACAGGGGGAAAAAGTATCTTGGAAGAGATTTGCTGCATTAAAAAAAAAAAAAAGTCATAAAAGGAAAGACTCTGAGGCCATGTAGCTTTGGGGTAAGGAAGAGGTGGAGACCTCAGCAGGGCCGGCCGCTGAAGCTTCCTGTTTTCTGGCAAGTGGGAAGCAGACTGCAAACATCCTTCTTCATTTATGGTCTTTGTTCTTGCTCAGCCAGTGTGCTGTTCAACAGGGTGGCCTTTCAGACGCATGCTCCCCTCTGCATTATCTGCTTCAGATCAAAAGGGAAAATGCATGAGAATGTGCTCCGAAGGCCTGGTTACCGCACACACGCCAGTTACAATCATAATCATAAATGCTCGGGCTGGGACCTTGCAGGAAATCTAGACTTGTGTCTCTTTGCTGAGATCTGCCTTCTCCCTGGAGGTCGGGCCAGCCAACACGTACTGCATGTTAATGTGCCAGGCGCTGCCCTGGGCATGGGGGTGCAGGACTCATTCCCCAGGGAGACCCTGAATGAATCAAGTTAGAGAAGCGGTGTTTCCATTTCTCCCTGAGAACACGGTGACCAAAGCATTCATTCATTTAGCTCCTTCGACATCTGCTTTTTAATTTATTTTTTCTGAAGAAAATAAACTTTATTTATTTGGCTGTGTCTTAGTTGCATCATGCAGAATATTTTCACGTGGCATGCGGGCTCAGGAGTTGAGCTCAAGGCTCAGTTGCCCTGTGACATGTGGGATCTTAGACCAGGGATTGAACCTGCATACACTGCATTGCAAGGTGGATTCTTACCCACTGGACCACCAGGGAAGTCCCAGCATCCGCTTTTCAAATTCTGTTTGACAAGCTCCCTTCGCTCCCCTCTCCTCCAAGATCTAGAACACCCGTAACCATACTCCCCATCTGCTCAAGACAGTTCCAATTTAAACTGGTCTTCTCAGCGTAGTTACTAATAAGAGCTCACATCCGCTATTCAAGAGTGTTCCAGTCTGAACCATCAGTCCTGTGGTCTCATTCATCCTTCATCATTCTGGGCAGCCATGAAGACATCAAGGACATTTCCTGGGAGCCAGCTCACAGCTTGACAAAGAGAAGGGCCCTCAAAAATGCTGATTATTGAACAAATTGGTTTCTTTATCTTGGGAATTTGAGGCAGGGGTCTGAGAACCCACGTTAGGTCTCCCAGACAGCCTTCCAATGACCAAATGTGCAGAAAGAGTCAATGTCCAGAGGTGCCTAACACCATGAAACATGACCCTTGGGTTTCAAACCCTGTCAGGGAGATGCTCAATTTAGGTCAAAGTCTCCATGGAAGAAGCTGGTCTTCAGGAATGGCAGAACTGACCAAAAATACCAAGAGCAGCCTCTGAGCCTATTTGTGGCAATATGTTACTGGTACGTCCTGTGGGCTGGATAATTAGGAATATGTGTCATTTGTTTAGAATTTGGCACATCAGGAAGCATATTTGCATGTTCTGACTCAGGGCTCCTAGCAGTGGAAAGGTATTGTCATCCTCACTTTTTTTTTTTTTAATGACAAGGAAACTTTTCCCAAGTTCACAGCTGAGTGGTGACGGGATCCAGGGTCTCCGTGAGCCCTCCCCGAGCCCACTGCTCTTTTCAGGTGGTCGTCCTGGAGTTGGGATGGGAAGACTGGCCGAAGCACTCTCATTCCAATAACAGGTGCTTGAGGCTCTCTGCAGGGTGGGCAAGCTCCAAGGAATGAGGTCAGGGTCCAGGGATTGCAGTTTATAGAGGGACCCGTGGATCAGAGGCACGCCCGTGAACTGGGAAGAGGTGACAAGGCTACTTTCACAAAAGTGCCAGTCAGAGGGGACTGGCCAAGTGACTTCCATTCACAGCTTCCCGGCCCAGAGGAGAGATGGAGAGCGGGGCCCCTGTGCGCAGGGGGCAGAGGACGGTCGCCAGTGATGCCCATGATGCGACGTGATCTGGGCCACGTGAAGCCGGAGTGATTGAACTGCGGGTGACCCCGCAGAGCAGGGAGGCTAATTAGAGCTTGTCTTCCCCCGGCTTCAGTCACAAGCCCCTCCTGCCCTTCCTCTTGATGGTGCAGCTGATAAGGACGGATTGAATTTATGAAAAGCCATGAAGATGTTTGGATAAGCCTCAGGACCCAGGCAAGCCAGCCAGACGAGTCGGGGCCTGACGGAGGCAGCGGGGTTGTCTGAGAGCTTCCGAGGGGGCAGGCCAGGCGGGGCGGGAGGAAGGGGTAGCGCTGAACTTGAAAGTGACACGTGAAGGCGTGGCCTCCGGGGCTTTGGCCCAGGCCATCCAGGTGGAAATGGGCCTGCTGAGAGCCGGCTCCGGGGGCAGATTCTCACCTGCCCGGGGCCACCCAGCAGCCGGCAGCTCCTGCCACCCGTCCTGGCCCCCGGTCCCAGAGGGAGCTGATGTGGGCAGAGTAAACCCAGGACAGGGAGCCGCCAAGGGCAGAAGGTCGGGCGCCCAGGAAAGAGCACCTCCCTTCCAGAGGTGACATTCAGACCACCCAGTGGGAAGGATAAGGAAGGTAAAAATGTTTGTCCAGCATTTACCACTTGCCAGGCGCTTGGCAACCCACTCCAGGATTCTCGCCTGGGAAATCCCATGGACAGAGGAGCCTGGCGGGCTACAGTCCACGGGGTCGCAAAGAGTCGGACATGACTGAGCCGGTGAGCACACACAGGCACGGTGCAGGAGGCGTTATGTGTACCATCGCGTTACCTTTCGGTGTGAGCGGTGTCCTTGTTAATCATGCCCTTTGGACTGACATACTTAAGTGAAGCTCAAAAAGGGTAAATAACTTGCCCAAGGCCACACAGCTAATACATGATAGATCTGGTTATCAAAACCAAGTCGTGAATTAAAAAGAGAATCAAGCAAGGAGAATCTGGAGCTCCACACAGACTGGAGCGGCACGGCGGGTGGGGGCAGGAGTGTCTACAAGGCCTGGACAGTGAGCTCCCGCTTCCATCCTGGGCTGCCTCCGCTCTTTCCGTGGCTGGGTGGCTTCTTGCCTGTCCCCTGGCATTCTTCCCGCTGGTCTTCGGCAGGTGGCTACAAGGAGAAGATGCTATCTGCCCACCCGGCTCTCAGCTGCCCACCCTGCGTCCTCAGCTCTGGCTATGGAAGCACCAGCTTTTCGGGTCTTCAGAAGGATATGCCCAACAGTCGCCTAAAACCAAGGGTGCATGTGCTCTGTCATGGAGGGGCCTCTGAGTCCCGCAGCCACCTGGGCTGCTGGTCTGGCCCTCGTGTGCCCTGCCTGAGAACCACGGCTACCTCCATCAGCTCTGTTTCTCCTGGCGGCTGCCCACCCACACCGAGCCTGTGACTCACGGGGAGATGATGGAGGCTGATGACTGGCTTGGGTGTGCAGAATGGGCTGTGTCCCCGAGGCCAGGGGTGGGGCCAGGAGAAAGGGAGGCTGGCTGGCAAGAGAGTGGTGTTCTGTGGGATGAATGTGTCACTTGCTTCTAAATTAAGGGAGAACTCCGATCCCAGGATGTTTGGGGAGAAGGAAGGGCAGAAGCGGGCAGCCATCCTTGGCAGGGTTTCCCCAGCTCGCTTCTGGATTCTGACTTTCTCCTGCCTCCCAGAGGCCAGCCTCAAAGAGGTAAGATGGGGAAAATAACACCCGCTGAGTCAGACCCCCCACTCAGGGAGACCCCTCCCCAAATGGGCTCCCACCCCTACACATTTATTTTTAATCACAACAAAGACTCAAGCTGATTTTTAATTTAATTTTTAGTTGATATTGGGATATAGCTGACTTACAATGTTGTGTTGGTTTCAGGTGAACAGCAAAGTGAATCAGTTATAGATAAATGTATATCCACTCTTTTTCAGATTCTTTTCCCATACAGGTCATTACAGAGTGTTTAGTAGAGTTCCCTTTGCTATACGTTGACTACCTATTCTATATATAGTAGTGAGTAAGTTGTGCCCAACTCTTGCGACCCCATGGATTGTAGCCCGCCAGGCTCCTCTGTCCCTGGGATTTCCCGGGCAAGAATCCTGGAGTGGGTAGCCACTTTCTCCTCCAGGGAATCTTCCCGACCCAGGGACTGAACCTGAGTGTCTTATATCCCCTGCATTGGCAAGCAGATTCTTTTACCACTGAGCCACCTGGGAAGCCCATGTATGTAGTAGCTATGTGTGTGTTAATCCCAAACTGCTAACTTATCCCTCCCCATTCCATAGCCTGCTCATCACAGCAGATTCCAAAGTTACATGTGCGGCATGCTTTTCATCTCTAGCTTTTCCCCTCCGTTGGGAATCCTTTGTCAACAAGAAGGCAAAACTGTGATGCCAGTAATTAAGGCTGGGACCTTTCAGTGTGATCTGGTTGGGTCCAGTTGGGGCAGGGAGGTATAATAAAGAAATAATAAAGCCACGGTGGAAGAAATGTCCGTGCATTTTGATATAAAATACCTTCCTTCCTGGTTAAATGCAAAGCACGATGTATAAATCAGCCTGGGTCATTTAAATTAACAGCTCAGGCTGGGTTTTAATATTGGTCATGGTGCCCGAGACTCATTTCATTAGTGTCAGTTTAACAGTTGGATACGTGGGCCAGGGGTAATATTAATGATTACTTGTTAGTTAAGTGGACAGGGAGCTTTTACACAAAAGGCCAGTGGTGCAGGGCCCTTTCCAAAGTCCAGCTGGGGCAGGTGCCTCTCTGTGTGCGTTGTGCTGGCCAGGGTCTGGGAGACCTGGAGCTCTGAGGTGGACAGCTTAGAAGGATGCTCTGAGCCTCACCTGGATCTCTTCCCAGGGGGCCCTGGAGAGGTGAGCTGTGCCTCTTTGGGGCTGAGTCACTGAGTGAGAGCCCTCTCTGCTGAGCCCGGGGACAGCCCAGCAGCCAGCTCCTCAGGGCCCGGGAGAAACGGAGGCAGGACCCCTGGGCCCCTCTCTCTGCAGCTCGGGATGGCTGAGATGGGAATGCCCACCGGTGATCTATGCTGACGTTTATAGAAAGCACACAGGTTTGCTCACTCATAGAACGGAAAGACAGAGTGTGATTCGGGCCCTGGCAGGGCTCTGCCGCAGCGCTCAGGCTGGCGTGGCTGATTGTAATCATTACCGGAAAGGCCCTGGATCGCCTGCAGGGAGAAGGCCAAGGGTGCATGGGAACAGGCCGCACGTGGAGCCCAAGAGCAGCCCGCCTGCCCTGCGGATGGAGCTGAAACCAACAGCTAGGAAGGGTCCCCTCCAGGCCCTCTGCCCCCACGCCTCCTCCTCCCAGACACTCTCCGAAAGCTTCCTGGTTGGGAGGCTGCGGCTGGGACCACGAGACACAGGGACATGCGGGTGGCCTTCTGAGAATGCTGGAGAAAGGAGATTCTCCCTGGCCCTGATCGATCAGTCTGTCCGATCAGTCTATCCGGGGGTGCTGTGGACCCTGATACGACTTTTTTTTTAAAGTGGATGTTTATTAACATTCAAACTCTCTTCCTACAAAACCATATAAAAAAATTAGTCAGGCATACAAAGGAATGGGGCTTCCCTGGTAGTTCAGCTGGTAAAGAAAATGCCTGCAATGCACGAGACCATGATCCCCTGGAGAAGGGGTAAGGCTACCCACTCCAGGATTCTTGAGCTTTCCTGGTGGCTCAGATGATAAAGAATCTTCCTGCAATATGTGAGACCTGGGTTTGACCCCTGGGTTGAGAAGATGCCCTGGAGGAGGGCATGGCAACCCACTCCACGATTCTTGCCTGGAGAGTCCCCATGGGCAGAGGAGGCTGGTGGACTATAGTCCGTGGGGCTGCACAGAGTCGGACACGACTGGGCGACTGAGCACGTACAAGAGTCAGATAATGCCACTTGCAGTGCCGTGGATGGACCTAAAGATTGTCATAACAAGCGAAGTGAGTCAGAGAAAGACGAATGTTGTGTGATACTGGTTCTATGTGGAAACTTACAGAAAGGGTGCAAATGAGCCTATTTACAAAAACAGAGAGTCCCAAAGGTAGAAAACAAGCTCATGGTTACCAAGAGGGAAAGGGTGGAGAGTGATAAATTAGGAGGTTGGGATCGATGTATACCCACTACTATATGTAAAATAAACAGCAAGGACCTACTGTATGGCGCAGGGAGCTATGTTCATTATCGTGCAATAACTTATGATGGCAAAGGATCTGAAAAAGAATACATACATATATATATATATATATATTCTCCCCAGAGCGTAGCACTGAGGCCCAGATGCCATATATATGTGTATACACACACACACACACACACACACACACACACTCCTGCTAAGTTGCTTCAGTCGTGTCCAATTCTTTGCGACCCTCTGCACTATAACCCGCCAGGCTCCTCTGTTCCTGGGATTCTCCAGGCAAGAATACTGGAGTGGGTTGCCATTTCCCTCTCCAGGGGATCTTCCCCACCCAGGGATAGAACCTGGACTATCTTCATAAACGACTGAGCAACTCAGCACAGCACAGCAATATAAATGTAAACTGGACCTCTTTGCTGTACACCAGAAACTAACACTGCATTGTAAATCAGCTACACCTCAATAAAAAATAAAGAAACTGGTCAACAGGTGATGCTGAAATGGCAGACTTTCCATCTTCAAATGCTACTTGCGTGTCACAGGCTTGTGACTAAGCACGGTGGTTGGCAGGGTGGAGCCCCAGACCCACTGGTGGCCCTGTTGGTCGGTGGGCTGGCCCCTTCCTTCCGCTGAGCCTTGATGTCCACATCTGTACAGTGGGGGCGGGGGTGGTGGGCACGAGGTCTTTGCTTCTACTTCCTCAACGCTGATGCAGGTGATTCCACATGGGACAAGTCCAGAAAGACTCTGGAAAGACCGCGCTGGGGAACCTGTTCCTTTTGCATGGAACCCTGGACACAGCATCCTGTGGCCTGGTCTCTTGGGGACACTTTGGGGAAACAGCAGTGTTTCCCAGAGGGAAAAGTCTGGCAGGAGGGAGCCGGGCACGCTCAACACCACCCCCCCCCCGCCGCCCAGTGATGCTGATGCTTTGGTGGGCACGCGAAGAAGCCTGCCCTCTCCCTCCAGCTGCAGCTTGTTGCCTCTCCCCAGGGCCTGGCACCGAGGCCCAGATGCCATCCTGGTCTGGGGACAGATGCCTCCCTCGCCCCCAGTGCCTTCAGCGGCCGGTCCCACCTGGCTGGGCCGCTCTACCCAGAACCAGGCTCCTGGCCTGCAGCACTCAGCCCACCGCCCCAGCCCCGGGGCCTTGGAGATTCCCCGTGGACGCCCCGCGCGTCCCCTGTGAACGACTGCCCCTCGTCTCTGCTCGGAAAGTTCTCAGGCTGGCTTGGTGGGAGCTGGCCCGCAGACACTTCATTCACAACTTGTTGTTGGTTGGTTTTTCTCTTCCAAGGGAGGCGGGGGTGTGGCTGCAAAATAAATCTTTGGCTTCTTTTTTTTCCCTTCTCCCCCAAAGAAATCATTGTGTTGTCAGGCAGGGAGGGCCCAAGCTGATGACATTTTTACGGGCTACCTCGAGTGAAGGCTAGTGTCTGGTAGGGCCATCCAGAGGGTTGCTCTCCAGCCCCCACCGTGGCCACCCCACCCCCTTTCTCTCACAGCAATACAACTCCAGTTCAATGCTTGTCTAGAATTCTCAGTGGGGCTACCTAGGCTCAGAGGGGGTGGGGGTGGGGGTGACATCACATCCCCGGGTCCCGATTGGCTGCTTTCAGGCTTCAGGAATGATATCATCTCTGCTTCTGCCTGCCCACCCCCTTTTCCTTCCAGGCCTTTCCTGGCTGGGCCAGCCCCCCTACTCCTTCCCCGGCACCCCACCCCAGGATACCCTGTTGCCTTGGAGACCACAAGTTTTCAACCTCGTTGTCTGAAGGAATGGTAATTCGTTATATGTCTGACATGGGGGTGAAGGGTGCGGAGAGGGAGACCCAGGCCGGACGATCACAAGGGGAGGTGGTGGACAACCAAGTAATGAACAAAAATATGTTTCACGCATGAGAAGCCATCAAAGATGGTAGCGAGGAAAAAGGTCATTGCAGATGGCATTTATGAAATCGAAAAACGGAGGCGGAATTTTCAAAAGCAAGCGGCTGCCAAAATATGGCTGAGCATCACCACCCCTCCCCCAGACAGCTCATTAGGAGGGTTTTGGAGAGAGCGTCAACAGCAGTGTGGGGCGGCTGTGTTATCTTCAGAGGAGGGGCGGTCCCCTCGTCCCCAGGAGGTGGTACACCAGGAGCTCTCCCTCCCACGGGCTCTGCTCAGAGCCAGCAGTTTCTGAAAACGTAGACCAGATAAGGACCCACCCACACCCTTGGTGTTCCTGGGGGGGTCTCCCACTCCCTTAGTGTCAATCCCCAGGAGCCTAAGGCAGGAAGGAAGAGTCTCTAGATGAGATTGTGTGCTTGTGTGTTTGTGTATGTGTGTGCTTGTGTTTGTGTATGCATGTGTGTGCTTGTGTATGTCTATGTATGTGTGTGTGTGTCTGTGTATGTTGTCTTTGTTCATGTGTGTTTGTGTGTCTGTGTATGTGCTATGTACGTGTGTGTTTGTGTGGGTCTGTGTACGCTCTTGTGTGTTTGTGTGTGTGTAGGTGTGTTTCAGTTATCCGTAGATTCCGTGTCTGTGCTGAGAGTCAGTAGGGACTATCCCAGCCCCTGACTCCCTGGGACAGTTTAAGGACAACGTGCAGATTCCCTGGGGCTCACCATCTCCTCTGCCTTCTAGACTCCAGTTTTACTCCAGGAGTATTTCCTCTCTCTCCATGGGTTGTTAACATGCGGCTATTTGTGGTCTTCCCTTATGTCTGTTCGATGTCTGTTTTCTTGTCGGAGGCATCCGTTGAGTCGGGAACTCCAGATTTGCATTTTGGAATATGGTGAGTTACTTGCTTCTTGTGGTCCTTACTTTTCGCGCCTGGCCCCTGCAGCTGGCTCTTCTCGGCCCTCACAGGTTGCCTCTCAGTCCCTGACAAGTGTCTCTGAATCTGCAGTCATACAGGCACAAGGAAAATAAGCAAATGATGAAAAGAAGTGTTAAAGAGATACTCGCTGGGCAAGAAGGGGAGAGGCTAGACACTCGTTTCAGGAACAGATTCTTCTAGATGCACCTGTGTGCTGAGATGGGCGGATGTTTTTCCTGTAAGTCTGGAATACCCTGGCACTTCAATAAAAGCTGGCTAATATTGTCTTCTTGTTTATTTGTATAGACTTTTCTGGGCTGACAGTGTATTTTAAATATTCTGTAATAACCTATGTGGGAGAAGAAGCTGAGAAAGAGTGGGCGTGTATACGTGTGTCTGAGTCTCTTTGCCATACACTTGAAACTGACATGACACTGTAAATCAACGATACCCCAATAAAAATTCTTGCAAAAATTTAAAAGTGTATTTCAAAATACCCAGCTAGAAATGGGTAAAAACAGTAACTCTTAATATATATATATACACACACACAGCCACATAGATATGTGGGTCGCTGAGTGTCTATGTGTGATTACATTTCCTTATTTCTGTTTTTGAAAAAGTTTCCAAGTGTTCTGCAGTGGGTAGTTACTACAAATATAATCAAGGGGAAAAAAAAAAAGCTGTTAAAAAAAATCAGTCAATGGGCAGGATGTTCTAAAGGGCAGATGAATGTAGCTTCCAAGATGAAGTAACCGGATACCTGTCAACTCCGCGTAGCAGAGAAACAGGGGCTGCGTTTGTCACCAGCGGGGCGGTGACGTGACTCCCCCTGGGGTCCTGCGGCTTCTCTTCCTTTCTGCCGTGGTCCAATTTCTCAGACTTGGAGGGAGAGCAAACTCTCTGAGTATTAGATGAAGGTGACCTTGGACCACCTCTGATCCACCCTCTTTCCATCTAAACCGGACACTTAATGGCTCTTGAAAAGTGAGCACTAATCCAAGATTTACACAAGCTGTCACCTCAGCACCCGCACGCCCAAAACCCAAGTCAAACTTTCCCAAAACTGTTTCCTTCCAACCCGAAACTTTCTCTGTCTGCCCCCAGAACCACTATTTTTATCCAAGCTAGAAATTTCGCAGTCATTTTTGATTAATCCCTGTACGTCAGTCTCCAAGAGAGTCACTGAAAACAGTTCATTGTTCATGCCAAGTCTGCCGCTGTATTCATCCTTCCCAACTTCCTGCTGCCCCAGTAGAAGCTGTTTCCTTTAAGAGCTGTTTGAAATGCCACCTCCTCCAGGCAGATTTCCTGAATCACTCCTGTGGTTCCTGATAAACATCTAACTTGAATTCCACCAGGATGAATGCACTTGAGAAGCACCATCCACCCTGGATCCAGGCTTGAAGGAAAAGACTTGGCTTTCCTTCTAGACTGCGTGGCCCAAGAGTGCAAGCCCGGGTGCTTAATAAGGTCAGATTGCATGAGCTCAGCATAATTTACTGATTAAACAAAAGGAAACCACTTCCTCTCTTGACAAACCACACTGGTATTTCACCTCTTTCCTTTACAGGTATTTTCCCAAACATCTGACCCGAACACCTACTTTTTAACTGAAGCAAACTTTTCTCTCTTGCATTTCCATTTAGTATAATTTCTCATGTGTTCCTGTCTTTGAAGATATTGATTAAACTCCATCTCTATATTTTAATTATTATCATAATAAATAGTCCCAAATTATTATTATTATTATTTTTAATTTAAAAGGCAGGATAGTCTATAATGTTGAAGTCTGAATTTTGGAGCCAGACTGCCTAAATCTGGGAATGCAACATGGTAGCCACTAGCCACACCTGATGGTTTATTTATATATATTTTAAGCATACTTATTTATTTATTTGGCCATGCCAGGTCTTAGCTGCTGCGTGCATGGTCTTCAGTATTCATAGAGGCAACCAGGATCCTTGGTTGTGGCGTGAGAACTCTTTTAACTACGGTATGTGAGATCTAGCTCCCTGACCAGGGATTGAACCTGGGCCCCCTGCAATGGGAGAGCAGAGTCGTAGCCATGGGACCACCAGGGAATTTAAACATAAATTTAAATATATTATGGTTTTAAAAAATGAAAGATTCAATTCCTCCATCATATTGAGGTTTTCAAGTCCTCAAATAGCAACATGTAGCAAGTGGCTACCTTACTGAAAAGCAGAGATACGGGACATGTCTGTCATCACAGAAAATTCTGTTGGCTACCTCGGGCCAGATTCACATCCCGGCTCTGCCACTCACCATTTCTGTGAGTTTAAGCAAAATATTTGACTTTGGGGGCCAACCTCCTGCTAATACCGACCTCTTCGAGTTGCTTGAGCTTTAAATGAGTTAACACACATTAAGCACGTAGAAGAACGTCTAGAGTGTAACAGCAGGTCACCCATAGTTGCAGGACCAGGGCTTTCCAGGTGGTGCTCGTGGTAAAGAACCCGCCTGCCAATGCAGGAGACAAAAGAGATGCAGGTTTGATCCCTGGGTTGGGAAGATCCCCTGGAGGAGGACACGGCAACCCACTCAGGTATTCTTGCTGGAGAATCCCCATGGACAGGGGAGCCTGGCAGGCCACAGTTCATAGGGTCACAGAGTCAGACAAGACTTAGCACTCACGCACCCATAGTTAGCCATTATGGTCTACACTGGTCTCACGTTCCAACTCTTGACTCATCTCCATGACCCAATTTAATCTGTGAGTCCATATCACAGCATTCTTACTAACTCCTGCCAAGAATTCTCTCTGATGCCCCTTTAGAGGAGACAGCATTCTCTGGCCAGAAACAGCTCACAGAAGCTACCTTCTTGCTTATTGACATACAAATTATCAACCAGAAACAACCCTGGGAAGGAAGAATCATTTATGTTGGACCTTCAGGGACTTTAAGCTGGTCACCACCAGGCCAGGGAAAGTCTTTTTCCCTTTTGGATCTGGGGCAGCAAGTGTGGAGAAAATCAGATGACGTTTAATCAGGCCGAGCATTCTTCACTGGTGACCTAACGAAGGAGCATGACTAAATGGCCGTTACGCGGGATGTTTGTGTGAACTGCAATAGAGAAGTTCCTCTAAACTTTCTGAAGAGGAAGATAATATATCTAAATAGCTTCCTGTCTCTTTGCTGCCAAGCAGCAGCAGAAGGAAAACAGCTTCTCCAGCAGGGAAATATTTAGCATGTTGGGTGCGCTCTGCTCCTCCCTGTTGGGACGAATGAATGGAAAGTGAGCAGGAAAGTGAGGGAGCCTTCTGGACGCTCCCAGATGCCCTGACGTCTGGCACGTTGTTTCAGAGCTGCGGGTCTGGAAGAAAGGGAGGGTGGCTGGAGGGTAAGAAGGCATGAGAGACGGAGACGGGTTGTCTTCGGAGGCTTCTGTCTCTCACGGTGATTAGGGCCCGAACCGATCTCTGCCTGGGTTCATAGAAGCTCCAGTTCACATCTTAGCAGGAAAGGGAAGAGCCGGTTTTTCCCTGCTTGCCGGATGACTGCCTCCTAGCCCTTAGGTGCGAGATTCTGGAAGGTCTTTCCATGGCTGTGAAAAACGCATCTGGGAGCTTGACTTTAAGTGGAAACTGCTATTCACTGAAGCCAAACCACAATACGGAAGCCAGAAAAGCCCCTCTTCCATTTGCTGTGGCTTTAGGGCGTGCAAGGCAGAGCTCTCCCGGAAGTCCACGTGGAGTACCCCTCCCTGGGGGCTCAGATGGTAAAGAAAGTGTCAGTTGCTTAGTTGGGTCCGACTCTTTGTGACCTGTAGCCCACCGGGCTCCTCTGTCTGTGGGATTCTCCAGGCCAGGTGGGTTCTTTACCACTGCTGCCACCTGGTTAGCTAGATGGTACAGAATCTGCCTGCAATGCGGGAGACCCGGCTTCGATCCCTGGGTCAGGAAGGTCCCCTGGAGAAGGGAATGGCAACCCACTCCAATATATTCTTGCCTGGAGAATCCCATGGACAGAGGAGCCTGGTGGGCTACAGCCCATGGGGTCACAGAGTCAGACCTCACTGAGTGAGTAAGCATACACACACACCCGCCAACTCAGTTTGACTTTTTTTTTTCTGCCGCTCCAACTCCCACTCATGTTTGCAGGCAGTGCGGGCAGTCAGAGAGGTCAGAGGAAGCCCAGGCCTGGCTGTGTCCTGGGGATCAGCTCCTGCTGATCGACCCAGCGACCTGGGTCCAGCTCTGTTGGAGACACCAAGTGTGAGATTCAGGTCCCTCCCTCAGCCCCTCTCCCCGAAGACTTTCTCCTTTTCTCTGACTGTGGGACACACTCAGCCTCATCAGCAGCTCTTGTTGGGATCTAGTCCTGAGGTCAGTGCACTTTTTCTTAAAGGGCCAGAACGTGACACCTCCCGGTTTCGCAGGTCAAGAGCAAAAGGAGGATCTCATGTAGGTCATTCTATAACCATTTAAAATCTAACTAAACATTAAACAAAAACAACACCCTACCTATCTTGTTGACGTTCAGTCTCTAAGTCATGTCCTACCCTGTGGCCTCACGGACTGCAGCACGCCAGGCCCCTCTGTCCTCCGCTGTCTTTTAGAGTTTGTTCAAATTCATGTCCATTGAGTCAGTGATGCCATCCACCAACTCATCCTCTGTCGCCCCCTTCTCCTCGTGCCTTCAGTCTTTCCCAGCATCAGGGTCTTTTCCAGCTCTTCACATTAGGTGGTCAAAGTATTGGAGCTTCAGCTTCAGCATCAGTCCTTCAGTGAATATTCAGGGTTGATCTCCTTTAGGATGGACTAGTTGGATCTCCTTGCAGTTCAAGGGACTCTCAAGAGCCTTCTCCAACACCACAGTTCAAAAGCATCAATTCATGCAGGCAGTAGGCTGAAATTGCCCTCTGGGCTGTAGTTTTCTGAACCCTGATGCAGTATGCAAACTGTGATGAATAACTGCTGTTTCCTGCCTGACAAATACTTACAGAAGGGATTGTGTGCCTGACACCATCCTAGATGGTTGGGGCACCACTGTCAAGCAAACAAAACAAAGTCAAACACAGATAGTGGTACTTCCCTGGTAGTCTAGTGGTTAAGACTTCACCTTCCAATGCAGGGGATATGAGTTTGATCCCTGGTCGAGGAACTAAGATCCCACATGCCTCTTGGCCGAAAAAAACAGAACGAACAGAACGTAAAAGAACAACAGAAGCATTATTGTAACAAATTCAATAAAGACTAAAAATGGTCTACATCAAAAAAGAAAAAAAGCCTAAAACCAGACTATGTCCTTAGGGGTTCACTTTCCAGTGGGAATGACAGATTTATAAAAAGATCATTGGAAGACAAGATCCTGGGTATGTGCAGAGGAGCAGATGTTCACAGAGACAGTTGCAAATGGCATTCAGACCAGCTATGAGATGTCTGGTGTGTGTGCGTGTGTGCATGCACGCACATGCAAGGGAGAGAGAGAGCGTGCCATATGTGACCATTTCAGCTTCAATTAATGAAATGCCAATTCATTTTCCATTTCAACCAATTAAAATTACATGCAATTAAACAACAAAATTAATTGATAATTAAAATTAAAAAATACAAATTCCATTGCTCGTTTGCACTAGCCACAGTTCCAAGACAATAAATGGCCACCTGCAGCTAGTGGCTGCCATATTGCAGAGAGAGGGAGGGAGAGGAAAGGCAGGGGCAAGAGGGGAGAGGGGAAAACTTTCCAGTGCAGAGGATGGCCAGGCTGAGTCTGTAGGACCTTATGGGTTGGACAGGAATCACTGAAGCTGATGCAAGGGAGCAGAGAGAGCAGGGTGAGGGGAAATGTGGGCAAGGACGTGGAGGCAGGAAAGAGCATGGGTTCCCAGAGCAGCCACGCAAGGCAAGTAGAGCAGTCGCAGAGTGGGCCCTGCCATCTGGACTCCTGGTGGAGAGGGTCACCAAGGGCCCACCCATGTGCCAGGGACTTGGGGTCCATGACCAAACATGACCTTGAGGTGTACTCGTGTGTGTGTCCATCATTACGGAAGAGTTCAGTGATGTCCAAGGCCACAGAGAGAGAAGATGGGCCTCCATTCAAATGGAAGCAGGTGTGTTCATGACTCCAAAGCGTTCTGTCTGTCGCTAATGACATGGAGCCACCCAGACGCCATGACTATCCCTCCAGTGGGTCTGCTGGGGCTATATCAGGACCTGTGGTGCCCCAAGCCCTGAGCCACATGGGGCCGTTTCAAGCTGCGGTGAATAATGTCCAGTAAATTTAACTTGCTACTCTCCTCTTTCACCTTCACAAAGAGGCTCTTTAGAATATTCACTGGAAGGGCTGATACGGAAGATGAAGCTCCCACACTTTGGCCACCTGATGCGAAGACCCGACTCACTGGAAAAGACTCTGATGCTGGGAAGAATTGAAGGCAGGAGGAGAAGGGGATGACAGAGGATGAGATGATTGGATGGCATCACCGACTCAATGGACATGAGTCTGAGCAAACTACGGGAGATTGTAAAGGACAGGGAGGCCTGGCGGGCTGCAGTCTGCAGGGTTGCAAAGAGTCGGACATGACTGAGCAGCTGAAGGCCAACAGCAGCAACATTTGACTTCCGGTTGCCCCGTGTCACGAGCACCATTCCGAGCACCCAAAGTCTCCACGCGGTCCATGGCAAACCGTGTTGGATGGCGCAGAAGCAGAACCACCCCTTTATTGCAGAAAGTCCTACCGGGCCAGACTGACCTAGAGGACATGATCTCTGTTCCTAGCTTGGCTTGGGAAAGCATTTAGACGCCCCACCCCCCAAAAAAAGAAAGAAAGAAAACCCAGCTCTTCTTTACAAACAGGCCATCCCTCGCAATGTGGGAATGTCAGGGCCTCTCGGTGAAGTGAGCAAGAGAGAAGAGAAACAAGACGCAGCTGAGGTGGGGACGCTGTGTTTTCTCTGATATTACTAAGCAACCGTGTCCTAAAATCTCCGGAGCCGGCGACAGAACTTTGTTTACCAGGAAGAAAGCACTTGAAAAGGAGAATATTTGGCGGAAATGCACTTTGGGATTAGCAGGTTTTTTTTTTTTTCTTTCTTTCTTTCTTTTCTTTTTTTTTTTTTTTCTTTTAATGCTGTTTTGTTTCTCCTCTGGGTTGTTCAAGGTACTGACCTAGCACTCAGCGCTCTTTGCCAAGAAACTCTTTCCCTGCCTAATTAGCCTGCGGTATTGTTCGGGGGTTCTGGGAAGGGTGGGGAGGGGGCGAGGCGGCAGGAGGGAGGCAGGACCAATGGGCAGCTGCAGGGAGCCAGCGGGGAGGCGGGGAGGCCCGGCTGGTCATTAGATGCCAAGGTCTTGAAAATCCCTCTGTAATTAATTTTCTCCTGCATTAATTAGAGAAATGTTGGAACGGTCGGGAGAGGGAGGGATTTGTTGCCCCTGGGCTTCTTTTCAGGGCGACTTAAGGGAAAGATGGTAATCTGTTGGAGAGTTGGCCGTGTCCACGGTTTTCAGGAGACTCTGTTGCCTGTGGGAGGAGAAACCACTTTAAATCAGGGGTTACGGGGATGTTAACTTGGGCTGGAGAATGGGACACACCTCTTCAGAAGCCGGGAGCCTGTGTGTGGACGCGCACTCAAGCCACTGCTTCTCAAACATTCACCCACGGATTCTGAATGCTTGCAAACTCAGCAGAACTCTCCAGAAAGAACTGCATTGCCCCTCTCGCTCCCTCACCCCCAGCCTCACAACTGGTCCCACTCACATAGGAATTAGAGCATCAGTGGCTTATTGCTGTCCTTCAGTCGCTCAGTCGTAGCCAACTCTTTCGTGACTCCATGGACCGTGCCCACCAGTCTCCTCTGTCCAGGGGATTCTCCAGGCAAGAATACTGGAGTGGGCTGCCATGCCCTCCTCCAGGGGATCTTCCCGACCCAGGGATTGAACCTGAGTCTCCTGCATTGGCAGGCAGGTCCTTTACCACTGAGCCACCTGGGAAGCCCCTCCCTGGCTTGCAGCCCCTCAAATGATTCATTTCTAGCCTGAACATAAGACACAGGGCTGGGGTAGGTGGCAGGGCCAAGAGGCAGGGGATATATGCTGTCATGCCCCATTCACTTTGTTGTACAGCAGAAACTAACACAACATTGTAAAACAATCATACCCCAATAAAAATATATATAAAAAGGGAGGGGATATATGTCTATGTATGACTGATCCAATTTGCTGTACAGCAGAAACTAACACAGCATTGTAAAGCAACTATACTCCCATGAAATTTAGCTAAAATCAAACAGAAAAGAAAAACGGTCATTTTCCCTGTGCTTTTTCTCTATGTTGAAACCTCAAATGCCATGACTCTTGCTAGGTGAGTTTCTAGCCCCACGGAAGAGAGGGCCTTGAGAAGGTTCTTATAACAGCTCCTGGAATCTCACGGTCCACAGCTCTGCTATCCCGAGTCCTGATGTGTTGAAAATGACATTCGGAGGCAGGAGGCCAGTGCACTCCTAAAATGGGATGCCAACTCTCTGGTTTTGCGGGCGGCTTTTATGGAAATTTGAACGGAGCCCAGCTTCTTCTAGACTCCGGTCCCTTATGGATTTTATTAATTCAACCAATGGCTTAATAGCTCTGTTGGAGCTGTGGGCCACATCCAGCAAGGAGTAAGCCTGTGTCCTCAAGCGCGTTCCTGAGGCCAACACCTTTGGTTAATAATTCAATGGCCATCCCCGAAATAGGGAGGCCACTGAGTTTTAGTCTCCTCCTATTTTCAAAGCGGTCGGATCGGTGAATCAAAGGTCAGGATTTAGGTTCTGGGCTCCAGTGAGGGAGCTTGCCTTGTTGTGTGTCAGTCACTCGGTGGTGTCTGACTCTTTGTGACCCAGTGGACTGTAGCCCGTCAGGCTTCTCTGTCCATGGGATTTTCCAGGCAAGGGTACTGGAGTGGGGAGCTCTTCCCTTCTCTGGAGGGTTTTTCTGACCCAAGGATCGAACCTGTATCTCCTGCATTGGCAGGCAGATTCTTTACCATCTGAGCCACCAGGGAACTCTCCCCCCTCAAAAACAAAACAATACAAAACAACAAAAACCTGATTGCTAAATAAAAGGAGTAGGTGTCTGGTAGAGAGACGAGTTATGGGCTGAAGGCACCAAGGAATGCAATAGAAGCTGGTGGCCCAACAGCAGGGTTGTTGGGCCAGTTGGTCTGTGACTCAGCTCTATGGGCTGGATCTAAGCAACCGGACCATGCCACCCCAGACTTGCATGGGCAACCATTATTGCCCACTGTATGCACTGCTTCCTTGGACCTTTCAGACTGGGAGTTTTTGTTAACACCAAACCTCTGAGAGCTCCCTTCCCTGCACCATTCCGTGGCCATCACCCAGTCTTCCAGCAGTGGGAAGCGTCCTTGCCCCTTTCTCCTTGAGCCATGTGACTCATCGCTCTTGAGGCAGGGACTGGAGGACCAGAACAACAAGGGGAGTGAGCAGAGCGTGCGGGGTAGGGGGGCGGTTCTTGGCAGGAAATGGCCTTGGGAATTCAGGCGGTCATAGCCGGATGGAATCTCCCGGAAGCTGTCGGCACCCCTGGGAGGTGGCTGTGCCCTCTCTCTTCCCTGGCCCATCCCTGCGCATTCTTCACAGCAGCTGTTTCAACTCTCCTCCCTGCTCAGGCCTCCAAGTCCACCCCCATCATTCGTAGAAGATGACTTCACCTCCCGCTCTGCTGCGAGGACAAAGCCACTGGTCTATACTGACTCCAAGTGGCCTGGGAGCCTGGCTGTGCCATCAGGAATCGTGTGTGTGTGCGTGCGTGCATGCACACTCTGTCGTGTCCTATTCTTTGTGACCCTATGGACTGTAGCCCGCCAGGCTCCTCCATCCATGGCATTCTCCAGGCAAGAATACTGGAGTGGGTTTCTGTTTCCTTCTCCAGGGGATCCTCCCGACTGAAGAGCAGAACCTGCATCTCTTGCATTGGCAGGTGGGTTCTTTATCACTAATGCCACTCTGGAGGACCTGAGCTTAAATCTGAACTCTGCCCCTTTTATGGTGGATGGCGGGCCAGTTACTGACCCCTTTCTGGCTCTGTTACCTCCTGTGTAAAATGGGGTTGTCTCTGGAGTTACGTAAACAAAGGCAGGGAACTTCCGTGTTGACAAAAAAGTAGTGAACATGACTAGCCGTTGGGAATGACCACCAGCACAGCTATTTCTGCCATGACCGCCAACACCGTCAGGCTCATTGCCTCTGGCATCTTATCATCCACCCACATCAAGAGGTTCCTGTGGTCCAGCCCCACTTCCTTCCAGCCTCCGCAAAGGTGGGCAGTCCTGCCTCTGGTCTGTGGCTGGTCCCTCCACTCACGTGCACGCCATCTGCTCCCGTCTCATTCCAAACGGTCACCTCTGAGCCTCCCAACTCCTTTCTCTCCGACATCTTCTTCTGGGTATTCACGCGTGTTCACGCTCCACTTAACTCCCCCACGTGCTTCCTTCTCTGGACCCTGCCCTCAAACCACAGTCTTTTCATGGACGAAACTGTCCCAAGACTCATCGTCGCTTCCTGGCCCCGCTTTCTGACTCGGCCCTCCCTCCCAGCCCACTGCAATTTGTCTTCTGCCCCCACTGCTCTGCTGAAGTGGAGCCTTCAGAAGTCTTCCTAATTGCCCTCCTCCGTGCTCCCTCAGTCCTTCGGAAGCGTCTGGCTCTGTTGGTCCAAAGGTTTATCCTCCACCCGCTTCTCCCCGGGCATTCCTGACTCTGCGCCTGCCTCAGTTCTCGTCTTTTGCTCCTGGGTCACGATCTTTAGGCCCGGGGGCCTCGTGTGGCCCTCAGGGCCATCAGCTCTGCCCTACCCCAGGTGGTCTCACATACGCCCTCCACAGCCAGGATTTTCCCTGGAGTCTGCCACATCCACGTCTCCACCTCTGACCTCTTCTCAGCCCCAAATTCTCACATTCGGCTCCTGCTCTTCCTCTACCCCACCCATTTAGCATTTCTAGTACTCAGATATCAGTCATTCTGTATGCCTTTTTTAAGAAAACATTGCTTCTTTATTTCATATGTATTTTCTTTTAATTGGAGTATAATTACTTTATGATGTTGCTAGCCTCTGCTGTATAGCAAAGTGAATCCGCCATATGTAGACATATACCCCCTCCCTGTAGGACCTCCCTCACACCCCCGTCTCACCCCCTAGGTCATCTCAGAGCGCCAAGCTGAGCTCCCTCTGCTATACAGCGGGTTCAGTTCAGTTCAGTTCAGTTCAGTCGCTCAGTTGTGTCTGACTCTTTGCGACTCCATGAATTGCAGCATGCCAGGCCTCCCTGTCCGAAACCAACTCCCGGAGTCCACCCAAACTCATGTCCATCGAGTCAGTGATGCCATCCAGCCATCTCATCCTCTGTCGTCCCCTTCTCCTCCTGCCTCCAATCCCTCCCAGCATCAGAGTCTTTTCCAATGAGTCAACTCTTTGCATGAGGTGGCCAAAGTATTGGAGCTTCAGCTTTAGCATCAGTCCTTCCAAAGAACACCCAGGACCGATCTCCTTTCCAATGGACTGGTTGGATCTCCTTGCAGTCCAAGGGATTCTTAAGAGTCTTCTCCAACACCACAGTTCAAAAGCATCAATTCTTTGGTGCTCAGCTTTCTTCACAGTCCAACTCTCACATCCATACATGACCACTGGAAAAAACATAGCCTTGACTAGACGGACCTTTGTTGGCAAAGTAATGTCTCTGCTTTTGAATATGCTATCTAGGTTATATATAATAAATATATAACTTTCCTTCCAAGGAGTAAGCATCTTTTAATAACATGGCTGCAATCACCATCTGCAGCGATTTTGGAGCCCCAAAAAATCTATTTCCCATAAAGTGATGGGGCCAAATGCCATGATCTTGGTTTTCTGAATATTGAGCTTTAAGCCAACTTTTTCACTTTCCTTTTTCACTTTCATCAAGAGACTTTTTAGTTCGTCTTCAATTTCTGCCAATAGGGTGGTGTCATCTGCATATTTTCAGTTCAGTTCAGTCGCTCAGTCATGTCCGACTCTTTGTGACCCCATGAATCGCAGCACACCAGGCCTCCCTGTCCATCACCAACACCCGGAGTTCACTCAGACTCACGTCCATCGAGTCCGTGATGCCATCCAGCCATCTCATCTTCGGTCATCCCCTTCTCCTCCTGCCCCCAATCCCTCCCAGCATCAGAGTCTTTTCCAATGAGTCAGCTCTTCTCATGAGGTGGCCAAAGTACTGGAGTTTCAGCTTTAGCATTATTCCTTCCAAAGAAATCCCAGGGCTGATCTCTTTAGGTCCATACCATTTCTGTCCTTTAGCGAGCCCATCTTTGCATGAAATGTTCCCTTGGTATCTCTAATTTTCTTGAAGAGATCTCTAGTCTTTCCCATTCTGTTGTTTTCCTCTATTTCTTTGCATTGATCGTTAAGGAAGGCTTTCTTATCTCTTCTTGCTATTCCTTGGAACTCTGCATTCAGATGCTTATATCTTTCCTTTTTCCTTTGCTTTTCACTTCTCTTCTTTTCACAGCTATTTGTAAGGCCTCCCAGACAGCCATTTTGCTTTTTTGCATTTCTTTTCCACGGGGATGGTCTTATCCCTGTCTCCTGTACAATGTCATGAACCTCTGTCCATAGTTCATCAGGCACTCTATCTATCAGATCTAGTCCCTTAAATCTATTTCTCACTTCCACTGTATAATCATAAGGGATTTGATTTAGGTCATACCTGAATGGTCTAGTGGTTTTCCCTACTTGCTTCAATTTAAGTCTGAATTTGGCAATGAGTTGTTCATGATCTGAGCCACCGTTAGCTCCCAGTCTTGTTTTTGCCGACTGTTTAGAGCTTCTCC
Organism: Oryx dammah; assembly: GCF_014754425.2. NCBI lineage: Eukaryota > Metazoa > Chordata > Mammalia > Artiodactyla > Bovidae > Oryx > Oryx dammah. Next base: position 4,599,671 of record NW_024070192.1, on the reverse strand, counting down.
ATCTTTGGCTGCAAAGAATATAATCAATCGGATTTCGGTGTTGACTATCTGGTGCGTTCATGTGTAGAGTCTTCTCTTATGTTTTTGGAAGAGGGTGTTTGCTATGACCAGTGCATTCTCTTGGCAAAACTCTATTAGCCTTTGCCCTGCTTCATTCTGTATTCCAAGGCCAAATTTGCCTGTTACCTAAGGCATTTCTTGACTTCCTACTTTTTCATTCCAGTCCCCTATGATGAAAAGGACATCTTTTTTGGGTGTTAGTTTTAAAAGGTCTTGTAGGTCTTCATAGAACCATTCCACTTCAGCTTCTTCAGCATTACTGGTTGGGGCATAGACTTAGATTACTGTGATATTGAATGGCTTCCCTTGAAAATGAACAGAGATCATTCTGTCATTTTTGAGATTGCATCCAAGTACTGCATTTCAGACTCTTGTTGACTATGATGGCTACTCCATTTCTTCTAAGGGATTCCTGCCCACAGTAGTAGATATAATGGTCATCTGAGTTAAATTCACCCGTTCCAGCCCATCGTAGTTTGCTGATTCCTAGAATGTCGACGTTCACCCTTGCCATCTCCTACCAGGGATGTCCTTAATTGTCTAATAGTATGCCCCATGCTTCAAGACCAATTTTCCCTACTTTCCTAAACTCCAGGAGCTTACCAAGGGTCTTTTGCTTTGTTTTGAATTAAAGAAAAATGAATTTCCTTCTTTTCTTATTCATCATTTAGATGGTTTCTCTGTGGAAACAAATGTCTAAGCAAGTGAGCTAGCATTGCACTCTTTTTCACCTGTAAAGTAGAAGTTATTACTTAAAAGTTGAGGTGCTGCTCCTGCTGCTAAGTCGCTTCAGTCGTGTCCGACTCTGTGCGACCCCATAGATGGCAGCCCACTAGGCTCCTCTGTCTCTGGGATTCTTCAGACAGGAATGCTGCAGTGAGTTGCCATTTCCTTCTCCAATGCATGAAAGTGAAAAGTGAAAGTGAAGTTGCTCAGTCGGGCCGGACTCTCAGCGACCCCATGGACTCCAGCCTACCAGCCTCCTCCATCCATGGGATTTTCCAGGCAAGAGTACTGGAGTGGGTGTCCATTGCCTTCTCCGATAAAGTCAAGGGAGATATACATATTTTTTTAACTTGTAACTTGTGGTTCCCTTACGAGTCCTATTCATTTGATTAATGGTTCCAACCACGTTGACATCTCTTAGCTTTATCCATGCAGGATATTTTCTCTAAGAGGACGACTTTAAAGGCTAGTCTTATGTTTGGGTGTGAAAAATGTTTTCTGAATGTTTTTCAGATAATGCTGTCACAGAAACAAACACGCTGTTATAGATTCAAGTGAACACCCTCCCCAAGCACACACAACTGGACCCCTGTGGCCTCTCCCCTTCCGGGGATGCTCCATGCGTGTGTGTGTGTGTGTGTGTGTGTGTGGCCCTCAAATCCACTAAGTGATCAGAGGTTTTATATTATGGCAAAAGCAACCCTGTAGAATTAGACACATCTTGTGATTGAAGCCAATGGCAACATAATTGATGTCATGATTGTGGCTATTACTTGACTATACTTGAACACCCGTTTTTCTTTTGAATGGGAACAATAACTCTTATAGAGTTACCACTGAGGACAGGAGGAGAAGGGGGTGACAGAGGATGAGACGGATGGATGGCGCCACCTACTCAATAGACATGAGTTTGAACAAACTCCGGGAGAGGGTGAAGGACAGGGAAGCCTGGTGGGCTGCTGTCCATGGGGTTGCAAAGAGTCAGACATGACTTACTGACTGAACAGCAACAACAAGGAACAACACATGATAAGATGAATAAACAAGCCTCACCCTGCCTGAAATGCCTTTTCCCCTGGCCATCCCACAGCGGCTTCCCACTAGCTATTTATTTACACGTGACAGTGTATATATGTCAGTCTTAATCCCCCAGTTGATCCCACTCTCTCTCCCCACTCCATCAGTTCTCTACGTCCGCATCTGTAGTCCTGCCCTGGAACTCAGTTCATCTTTGTCATTTTTCTGGATCCCACATATATGTGTTAACACGCGATATTTGTTTTCCTCTTTTGACTTACTTGACTCTGTATGAAGGACTCTAGATCCATCCACATCTCTACAGATGACCCAGTTCCCATCCTCTCTATGGCTGAGTAGTATTCCGTTGTGTATATATGTACCACACCTTCTTCATCCATTCATCTATCTACGAACACTTAGGTTGCTTCTACGTTCTGGCTGTTGTAGATGAGACTGCCCTGAACACTGGGGTATCACCTCACACCAGTCAGAACGGCCATCATCAAAAACTCTACAAACAATAAATGCTGTAGAGAGTGTGGAGAAAAGGGGGCCTTCATGCACTGTTGATGGGACTGTAAATTGCAACTGCCACTATGGACATCAGTACAGAGGTTCTTAGAAAGCTAAAAATAGAGCTACCATATGATCCAGAAACCCCACGCCTCGGGAGGGATATATCTGGAGAATACCGTATGCCTTCTTATTTCTCATACCTTCTCTGCTCTATCAAACCATGTGTCTTACTGAATCTGCCTTCAGAGTGGGTCTTTGATCCATTCCTTTCTATCTATTCCCGCAAGCTCCCTGTCTTCGGAAATTCTAATTACCTACTCAGATACTTGGAGTGGTGGCTTTTGAACTGGTCTGTCTGGGTCTAGCCTTTTTTTTGTTGTACTTTCTGTCTCCCACTGACAGCAAGATGATAGAGACTTGGGATGGTCATGTAATTTAGTGTCCAAAGGGGAACACTCTGGGGCGTGAAAAGGCGCTCTAGGAATAATGACAGGACGGGACTGTCCCGGGCAGACTGAGACGTGGGTTCACGCTGTGAAGATGACTTTCTGAGGATGTCACTTCCTGGTTTCAGAATCTTAGGGCTGCCGACGGTGATCACGGGTCCCCTTCTCAGCGCAGTGGATCGCGGATCACCATGAGCCAGCCTCCTTGGTACTTTAGTCTCGACTTCGCTCTGGGTTCTTGGGTGCCTGAGTGTTGAGGCATCGGGAACACTTCCTCGTTTCCCGAGGAGTTCTGTCCCTCCCTGTCTGTCGCCCGAGCTCTAACGGTTCTCCCGCCCAGACGCCTCTCCTGCACCCCCATCCTGTCCATAAGGCTCAAATGCCACATTCCCCCGGAAGCCCCCACTAACGCCAGTGGTTAGAGTTTCCCCCTCTCCTCCGTTCCACCAGCATGTCGCGTGATCATTCACAGATGCCCAGGCTGCAGTCCTCTGTGTCTGTAACCTGAAGACTGGGCACCCGGTGCGCGCCGGGCCAGGAAACCACATCCTTCCCTGCGTCCCCAGAGCTGGTAGCACCGTTTCTCGTCTAAAGAGTGAAGAGGGAATGAGCTGTCCTGAACTCCTGTGCTGTGCCAGCCGTTCCCACGTGGCCCCTTGTTCTGACTCTATGCCTCTGCTGATGGATACGACCACGGCTCCCACCCCCATCCTTTCTTTTCAGCGAGCTGGGAGCGGGGAGGAACATGACCGCCCCTGGTGAGGACTGTGTGCACACAGAGGGCTCCAATCCCAAGAGAGGAGGGGACTCTTCAAAGCTTCCTATCACCCTTCTGCCTTTACGTACGGGTGCCCAGCTCAGGGTCAGATTGGTCTCTCTGTAAAACTGAGCCCATTAAACAGCATCTCTTTGCCACACACTGAGCATTGTCTGGGATGCAGCAAACTCAGTGAATCTTCTGTCTGTCTCATTCTTGCAGCCACACGGAGGGTAGAGGAGTGGAATCTCAAATTCGTTTCCAGCTCCGTCAAGTCCGCAGCCCATTTCTTGCCATCGCTAGGATTTCTTGCTTTCTTTATGCCCCGCCCTAACCTCTGCTTGCTGTTCAGTTGCTTAATCAACCCCATGGACTGCGATATACTAGGCTTCCCTGTCCTTCACCATCTCCCGGAGTTTGGTCAGACTCAGGTCGGTTGGGTTGGTGATGCCATCCAACCATCTCATGCTCTGCCACCCCCTTCTCCTCCTGCCCTCTGCATGAAGGGCTAAAGTGAACGGTGCAGAAAGACCAGCGTGGGAGGGGACCAAGTGATGCAGAAGAGGGGTTGTCTGTCCGCAGTAGATAAACAGGCCTCTGAAGTGTGACCCCTAGCTGAATGCTTCTGAATAAAAGTTTCAGAACCAGTTGAGCGGCTAATGTGGGACGGGGATGCAGAAGCAGTTTCCCTGGTCCTTCCAGGTGGCTCAGCTGTAAGGACTCTGCCTGCATGCCGGAGCTGCAGGAGACGTGGGTTTGATCCCTGAATCAGGAAGATCTCCTGGAGGAGGAAATGGCAGCCTAGTCTAGTATTTTGGCCTGGGAAATCCCATGGACAAAAAAGCCTGGCAGGCTACAGTCCATCAGGTTCGATAAGATTGAAGAGACTTAGCACGTGTACTAAGACCCTTCTAGAAGTCTCCCCAACCATGTTTGCTTGAAACTATAGATTTTTGGGGTCTGGTAGAAAATTAGGCCATCTCGTCTGTGGGTCATCACAGTAAGGCCAAGGGCTAAAATGGACGCCCTGCCTAATTTATAAATAAAGATTTATTGGAACACAAGCATGCTCACTCATTGGCCTATGGCCTATGGCTGCTATTGCTGTGCGAGAGCAGAGGTGAGTGTGTGCAGACAGAGACTGGCCCATGAAATGTAATGTATTCACTATCTGGCCCTTTTAAGAAAAACTCTGCAGCCCTTGACAGTTTATTGTTTAGATTCCAGACAATATGCCACGGCAGGCTGGGACCACGCTGGACTCCTTAGCAAAACAAGTTATGAGGCCATGAGAGTTCTTACCCAACTTTTTTTGATTGTAAAATTATAAAGAAGAAAATAAAAGGCACCCATAATTCTATCACCTTCTAAGAACTGTTAATATTTTGCTGTGTTTGCATCTGGTCTTTCTCTATTTATGTATAAAAATATATGTAATTTTGTCATTAAAAACCTACTGTTTTTAGTTTTTCTATCCGGTTGTATGTGCTTGTGTTTCCCCTTTTATGGTGACCATTTTGCATGTCCTTGAATGGTTCTCATGAACATGACCTTGCATAGCTTTTTAGTAGGTGTCTCAGCACCATTGAACTTCTAGGCAGTTTCTAGTAATTCATAAATCAAAATATTGTGCCCTGGAGCAAATTCCACTGAGCAGAAAGCTTTGTCTGGGTCTTGATGATTTCCTTGAGATAGATTCCCAGAAGTGGAATTGCTGGGTTAAAGAGTAAGGACAATTTTCAGGGTCTTGATAACATATTGCCAAATTGCTTTCCAGAAAGATTGTACCAATTTATGCTCCCACCAGCAAAGTATGAAATTGCCCCCTTACCCTCCTCTCACCAGCATTGAGTACTATCATTAAAAAGAGTTACCAAATTGATAGGCAAAAATTGCATTTTGTTGTTTTGATTTGGATTCCTTTGATTACTGGTGAGGTTAAACATTTTTTTCATATGTTAAACACTTCTTCATATGTTTATGGCCAAGGGGAATCTTAATAATGGTCTTCAAGTGTGCAAAGGGGTTATTTAGTAGATTGGGACCAGCTGTTCTAGAGAAGAAATGAGAAATGTTGAAACTTCAGCAGGAGAGCACTTGGTTGAAGGCCTTTAGATGGAGAACGATCCTAAGAGTGGTCAGAGGCTGCCCAGAGTCCCTTTCCTGAAGGTGCAAGGAGAGCAGGGCAGCGAAGGAGCCGCAGACACAGAGAACAGACACGGTGGACTCTGTGGGGGAAGGAGAGGGTGGCACTAATGGAGAGAGGAGCACGGAAAATATACATTGCCATGTGTAAAATAGAGAGCCCGTGGGGATTTGCTGTGTGAGGCGAGGAGCTCAAACCCCGGTGCTCTGTGATGAACCAGAGGCGTGGGATGGGGAGGAAGCTGGGAGGGAGTTTCGAGAGGGACGGGACTCATGTTTGTCTGTGGCTGACTTGTGTTGGTATATGGCAGAAACTAACACAATATTGTAAAGAATTATATTCCAATTAAAATTTTTTTTTAATTTAAAAAGGAAAATGGCTACAAGTTGTTGGGTGCTTATAAGTGCTGAAAACACTGCTGATGTTGGCCGATGTTTGTGTTTAGATGTTCACAAAAGCTCTGTGAGAAACACAGGGCTTAAATGTAATTGAGTATTAATTTTCCCAGTAGGATTGAAACCCTCACCCTAAAATCCTGGTTTTATAACCACTCTGCTACACTGCCTCTAAGAGAACAGAGTCAATGAATTTTTCTGGCTTAAAGGGTTTTGCAAATTCTTCCTGAGCAAAATGAAGGCAGGGTGGACCTCAGGTCCTGGAATCCGTCAGTAAGACCTATTTTCTCTAGAACAAACCAGGCATAGTTTGCTATCAAGAACCCGCTCACTACTCTGATGTTTGTGCTTTTTAATTCTTGCTGAATGCCTGAGCTTGCAAAGATGGGCTTGTTTCCTCTTCCCCTCATTTTGGTCTTCTGTCTCCACCCTGCTCGGGAGGAAACACAGGTATCAACTGCGTGCCTCTCTCCAAATTGTCCGTCTCAGCAACACGTTGGTCAGGTAAGGCTAGGCTTTCTTCCCCCAGCGTCCTCCCCTGGCCTTGGGGATGACGATCAGGTAATGAAAACCCTCCCTGCACTCTCGCTCTCCTTGCCCAGATCTCCTCTCCACCGCTCGGTCAATGGGAGCTTTGTCTCTGCAAAGAGCAAACCTGAAACCCATGGACCACAGCCATTGTTGTCTGCTGGCTCCTGAGCCATTTGGATTCTGACTCTGTTAGAGATCTTGTAATTTAAACTCCAACCTGCTTATTAGAAATTCAAGGAAATCATCCAATAATATTTAAAAGCTAAGGAAAAGCAGACAAAGCCTTCTGTCCCCCGACCTCTCCTCCTGCACTAGTCTCATACCTTCCCACATTTTTACTGAGTTCCAAACTCTGTACTGGGGATGTGCACCTCCTAAAGAATACAAGGAGTTGCTCAGGTGAGCAATCTCCAGGGTTAGGAAGACAAGATGGCTGGAGCCTTTTGCCAGGAGCCAGCGTGAGGAATTCCACCCGTGACAAGGTCATGCGGCAGAGCTCTGATGCCAAGGCTAATCAGACCTCAGGTTTTCCCCCTGGAATTTCCTGAGCATCCCCCCCCCCCCAAAAAAAAAAAAGAATCTGCCTGCTTTTCCACTCTTCTGATATTCTCTGGTAAAAGTCAATTCAGGGCTTTAGTCTTCTGCATTTGAAAGAGCGTTTCAATCCAAAAACCCCTCTGATGGCTTTCTAGCCTGCCTGCAGGACTCGTACAGCTGTGCATGTGATTGTTTGAGGCCTCCTGACCGCAGGAGTCACAGGAAACTTAAAACATCCTAGGAATGTAGGGGCTTCCAGGAGTCAAAATTATTAGAATAGGACTGATTAAAGGTTTCATTTGTTGAGCCAATACTTGCTGCCAAATTTTCATATCCTTTATTTTTAGATATAGTTGGTATATAGAAAAACAAGTAGTAGGCCTGGTATTAGCAACATTAGATCTTTGAGTTAAGCACCTTCTTTGTTATAACCCACTGCATCTTTGTTCTGTAGAGATGTAACTTTAGTGCTTTAAGGAGATGAAGATTAAAGAAAAACACTTCAGGAGAAACGAAATTAACATTCATTAAGAAAGACAGCCAAAAAATTGTTAACAAACCTCCTGGCCAGAAGATAATGTAAATCACCTGAGACCTTTTGTATACAAAAAGATATACAGAAAGAGTCTGGGCTGCTAACGCTACATAATTTTGTATTACCCATTGATCTCTATGTATAATCAAAAGTATAAAAGGCCTTGAAGGACAATAGAAGGAGAGCCAGTCACTGGACTGGTTTCCCCCGTGTCTCCTCTTTACTCTAATTTCAGGCTGAATTCCCATCTGGGGCGTGGAGGCTCACTATGTCTACTTACTTGTCCCGGCTTTTAAGATCCGTAAGAGAGAGAGCCCAAGGCAGGGCACTCTCCGATATTCAAACGGGCGCTGGCGGCCTAACTTAGATGGTGCAAGCTCCTTGTCTGGAACTTTATTGGTTTCCCACGTAACCCAAGTTAATCAGCCTCTTCTCTCCACTTAATTTTCCTACTACACTATTTCTTCCTAATCTAATCTTATATTAATAAATAAATAAGTCTTTCCTCGCCAACGCCGTCCCCGCTTCAAATTTCCTGGATCCACCAGGGCTGGACCCTGGCAGCTTTTTATTTGTGAGGACGAAGCAAAGGCATCCACTCTAGTTCTCCTGTCCCCTCAGTTTTCCAGTCGAGAATTTCAGCAGTCTCATCTTTTAGGTGCTTGATGGTCTCACACAAAGGATTGCCCTGACAAGCGTTGCTGTAAAAACCATGATCTTTCATCCTTCCCACCTTTCCATTTTCTGCCTTCTGTCTTTTTGGAGTGCTGGCCCCCGTGAAGTCCTGGGCGTGTGTGTCCAGAGCTGGTGGATGAGAGCGATGCTGCTTTGTTCATATCATTTTGAGACAACAATTCAAATACTGTCGCTCCCGTGATGGGCTTGATTTTGCCCTTGTCTCCTCTGAACGGAAGTGTCTGTGCTGTCTCGAACAAGGAAGACTAGATTTGCTATTATGGAAGATCCAGAAGGGTTGATGAAAGCAGTCAGTGCTAAAGAAAACCAACCCTGAACATTCATCATAGGAAGGACTGATGCTGAAGCTGAAGCTCCAATATTTTGGCCACCTGATGGGAAGAGCTGACTCATTGGGAAAGACTCTGATGTTGGGAAAGATTGAAGGCAAAGGAGGAGGCGGCAGAGGATGAGATGGTTAGATAGCATCAACCACTCAATGGATATGAGCTTGAGCAAACTCTGGGAGAGACTGTAGGACAGGGAAGCCTGGTGTGCTGCAGTCCACGGGGTCGCCAAGAGTCGGGCCCGGCTGAGTGACTGAACAACAGCGAGACTGCTCCAGCAGGGCCTGAATCCGCTCCACCCACAGGAGGACAGAGGATGCCGACCCCCATCTTTTCCTGCAGGTGATGAAACCGAAGGGGCGTGTCCCTCTCCTGCTGCTAACCTCTGAGACTGAGCAGAGGCTTGATCTCCTGACATGATCTCCTTGCAGACCAGGGGGACTCTCAAGCTGAGAGTCTCTAAATAAGCCTAGGCTCTTTAATTTTTTTTTTTTTCTGGAAAAATGGGCTTCTCTCTGTTCTGGGATGTGGCAGCAGGATTTTTTGGATTTGGGGAAATGGTTGCCTGCGAGTGAGAATGCAATTAAATTACCAGAGGGAGGTTTTCAGTTGAGCCACACAATTAAACAGTAAGGGACAGTTAATAGTAATTATTATTCCTCTGACATGTATTATCTCAGAAACCACAAGGCATGGCTGAGTTGAAAGGAATTTAGGTGCAGAGAAAAGGCACAGTCTATGACCCCCAGGGTCAGGTTCAGTGTGAAGGTGTTCCGACTGCTGTTTTCCAGCAGTCAAGGGAAAGGTGCTGGGCACGTCTCTTCCTTCATTCACAGTGAAAGGCTGACCCTTAATACAGTGCAGTTATTTATCAAATGTTTGTCTGCAGACATTTTAGTACTGAGCCCTACTGAAAACACAACAAAGAAAAAACGACAGGGAAATTCTCATAAAGCTAAACGTAGTCTGACCCTGCATGCCTGCTAAGTTGCTTCAGTCCTGACTGATGCTATGCGATGCTATGGATCGTAGCCGGCCAGGCGCCCCTGTCCATGCGATTAACCAGGCAAGAGTACTGCAGAGGGTTGCCATGCCCTCCTCCAGGAGATCTTCCTGACCCCGGGATCGAACCCAGGTCTCTTACATCTACCTGCATTAGCAGGTGGGTTCTTTACCACCAGCACCAGCTGGGAAGCCCCCATCTTACCCTGTAACCCAGCGATCATGTGCCTGGATATTGACCAAACTGATGTGAAAACTTCTGCCCTGCATGCGAATGTTAATGGCAGCTTTAGTTATGATACCCTCAAACTGAAAGCAACTTTGATGCCCTTCATAGGCGGATGGATCAGGAAAACTTGATGCTATGGACGATGGGAAACTGCAGGGTGTGCGAATGGTCAGTCCTTTGTGACGCCGTGGGCTGCAGGTCACCAGGCTCCGCTGTCGGTGGCATTGCCCAGGCAAGAGTACTGGAGCGGGCTGCCATGACCTTCTCTCGGGGATCTCCCCGACCCAGGGATTAATCCCGAGTTTCCTGCATTGGCAGGCAGATGCTTTAGCACCGAGACACCTGGGAAGCCTCGATTGGAATACTAACCAGTGACAAAGAGGGGATGAACTGGCGAGTTACACAAAGATGCAGATGAATCTTAAATGCAGTTTGCTGAGCAAAAAGGATTATTCTCGAAAACGAAAACTGTGTGATCTCATTTTATGATATTCTGGAAAAGGCAAAAATATGGGTGGCACAGAAGAATCAGAGTTTCTTCTCAGAAAGAGAGGAGAGTTGAGTGTGTGAAGCCCAGGGAACGTCTGAGGGCGAGGAAAGAGTTTGTCTGATACTGTAGTGGTGTAGACATGTGCCCAAAGCATAGAACTTTGCAGCACAAAGGCAAACCGTCATGTAGGCAATTTTTAAAAAGCTATTTAGGAAAGTGGGGGGAATCCCAGGATGGAATGCAGGATGTGACCGAAGAATCTAACTGGATACAAATATATGAAACAACGTCCTGGAAAGGCCCAGGAGGAAAAGGTGTGCCCCTGAGTAGCTTTGGAAATGAGTCTCTGAGACTAAAAGCAGTGGGGAAGTAGACAGAATTGTACTCCGCTTCCCGTAGGGGGAGGGTTAGCAGTCCTGATGCTTCAATACTCGGACACTGGAAATGAGCAGTTAAGTATATGGATGAGGGGGTGGTGGGGGGAGACTGGGTTCTCACTGTTGGAAGCACATTTACAGATAAGCAATAGAACCATACATGGGGTAGTGGATTTGAGCTGGAAATAGCGTGAACTCATGTTTAGCTTAATCTGGATGTGAATGGCTACATATAGGAGCATTTGTAAATGTGCACGCGTGTATGTATCGGGGACTAGCACATGTGTGCCGATTTCCTTGTCTGTCAGCTGAGCCGGCTTAGAAGGAAGCGCCCCAGTCCAACGTGCACACCTGATGCCCAGGCCTCTGTGTCTCATACTGCTGCTGCTGCTGCTGCTAAGTCTCTTCAGTCGTGTCTGACTCTGTGTGACCCCAGAGACGGCAGCCCACCAGGCTCCCCCTTCCCTGGGATTCTCCAGGCAAGAACACTGGAGTGGGTTGCTATTTCCTTCTCCAATGCATGAAAGTGAAAAGTGAAAGTGAAGTCACTCCGTTGTGTCCGACTCTTCGCGACCCCATGGACTGCAGCCCACCAGGCTCCTCCGCCCACAGGATTTTCCAGGCAAGAGTACTAGAGTGGGCTGCCATTGCCTTCTCCGGTTTCTCATACTATCCTCCAGTAAAAAGAACCAGGGCTTCTTGCAGAAAGGGCTGGCTTTAGCACTGGGGCATGGAATACTCAGGGTGATCTTGGAGCACAGAAAATAAGGAAATAGTACCAACGACTGAAAGAAAAACTGGGCTTCCCTGGTGGCTCAGACGGTGAAAGCATTTGCCTGAAATGCTAGAGACCAGAATACAATCCCTGAGTCGGGAAGATCTGCTGCAGAAAAGTATGGCAACCCACTGCAGTGTTCTTGCCTGGAGAATCCCGTGGACAGAGGAGCCCGGCGGGCCACAGTCCTTAAGGTCACAAAGAGAAGGACACAACTGAGCGACTGAACAACAAAAAAGAAAAGTCAAAATTAAAAGATACATGCATAACCATGGGGTCAGCCTGGGGAGCATGGGAGCCCAGTGAAAGGGCTCTCCAAGGCCAAAGCTGAGACAATGGGGCCAAACGTAAATAGTGTGGCGCTGGATTATACACGTAAATATTCAGGAGTCCATACTGATGCAAGCGAGTGAGTGCATAGATAATGAAATGGAGGATCCTCAGTGCGGAAGAATTCCAAATAATTTATGTAGGTATTTTGCCCTTAGTGATTTTTCTCCAAAGAGCATAGTAAGGGAAGGAGGGGAAAGAGAGACGAAGCGGTGGGGACACCTGAGGACACGACCTCAGCCAGGGGTCAAGGACAGCATCCGCTGTGGGGAGACGCTGGGAGCTGGGCTCTAGAGAGGATGTAGTGGGAGTGGAACTTTGCCTGTGTGGTCTTCTTTTTTTCATGTGGACCTTTTTTTTTTTAAGTCTTTATTGAATTTGTTATAATATTTCTGTGTTACGTTTTGTTTTTTCGGTCCAGAGGCATGTGGGATTTTAGGTCCCCGGCCAGGGCCTGAACCTGGACTCCTTGCATTGGAAGGTGGAGGCTTAACCACTGGACCACCAGTAAATCCTCTATCACTATTCTTTCCCCAAACTTGTAAGCCCAATACAATCGTGACAAAAACATCAGACACGTCAAAACTGAGGGACATTCTCTGACGGTCCCGACCAGCACCCTTCAAAACCATCACGGTCGTGAGGAGCAGGGCAAGTCTGAGAGCATCAGGAGACACGGACACCACATGTAATGCGCTGTCCAGACTGGGACCCTGGAACGGAAAAGGGACAAAGGAAACTGGAGAAATTTAGGGGGCTTTTCTTTAATAACAAGGGCTTCCCCGGTGGCTCAGTGGGTAAAGAATCTGCCTGCAGTGCGGGAGACGCAGGGGACGCAAGTCTGATTTCCGGGTCGGGAAGATCCCCTGGAGGAGGGCATGGCAACCCATCCAGGGTTCTTGCCTGGAGAATCCCACGGACAGAGGAGCCTGGCGGGCTACTGTCCCATTTAATAACAAGGTCTCCGTGTTGGTTCATAAATTGTGACGAGCGTTCCACAGGGGTGTAAGAAGCTCCCAAGAGGGGAAACTGGAGTGGGGTGTATGGGAACTCGTGGTACCAATGTCACAACATTTCTGTAAATTGAAAATTCTTTGAAAATGAAAAGTCATTAAAAGAGATCAGAGAAGATTCTCACCCTTGAGATGAAAGTCAAGATCAAGGACGTTGATATGAAGTCATCATAAAATACCGAGAACAGATATGATATTGAACTGTCTGAATGAAAAAAAGTAATGAAATGAATACCACATATCTTATGTCCAACTAAATATATCAGCTCATGTAAGCGCCATGAAAACACCACCTCCTCCGCTGGTTTAGCTGCTGTGTTCCCGGCAGGTGACGGGGATGGGGGTCCTGGGGGTGTGAAGGAGTGGCCACGTTAAATATGATTCCATATTTTCTCAGCCATCTATCACAAGTGTCATATAGCACTGGAAGCCCTTCTTTCCGCTTCTATTAAATGGGGAGGGGGCGGACAGGAGCATCCATCACTGTGAGGATAAAATGAGATGATCCACATAGAGCCTTTGTATGTTACCTAAGACAAGGTGAGCAGTGAAAATCCGGGTCGGGGGAGGGTGTGTCCACAGGCCTGGATGCAGAATGTGAGCTGAACCCAGTATCCTTCAAAACATCACAGTGGTTGTTCCATGAACATCCTCCACGGGGCGTCAGGGAGGGCTTGGGCCCAGGGAAACCTGTCAGTTCCCAGAGACCCGTCACAGAGTAGAAGCTGTTACCCGTGTTGGTGTTAGCTCCCTGGGGCTATCACCACAAACCACCCACTGGGGGCTTAAAGCAGTGGTCCCCAACCTTTTTAGCACTAGGGACTTCTTTCATGGAAGACCGTTTTTCCACGGACCTGGGGAGAGGGGATGGCTTCGGGATGATTCCAGCTCCTTACATGATTCCAGCTCCTTACATGATTCCAGCTCCTTACATGATTCCAGCTCCTTACATGCTTCAAGCTCCTTACATGATTCCAGCTCCTTACATGCTTCCAGCTCCTTACATGATTCCAGCTCCTTACATGATTCAAGCTCCTTACATACATCAACACGTATGTTGTTTATGTTATGGCATCAACTTCACCCAAGACCATCAGGCATTAGATCCCAGAGGTTGGGGACCCTCAGTTTAAACAACAGAAATGTACTGTCTCAGAGTTCCAGAGGCTAGAAACCGAAGCGGAGATGCCCACGGGGTTGTCTCCTGCTGAGGCCAGCGGATCAGAGCTCACCGCCCTTCTCTGCCAACCCAGCTCCTTGGGCTGAGACGCTCGCTGAAGGTCCACAGAGAAGGCCAGCACCGCCCAGCCTCAAATCTGGCCCGTTTGTCGACAGACACAGAGACCCAAGCAAAACAGCATTGCCGGCTGTCACCGTGGAAAGGGGACCCTTCCAGGAGAGAAACCTCGAGCACAGAAACCAGAACCACGTGAATCTATACTCGCCGCCGCCTTTGAACCTCCCGCAGGGAACTCTGGCTTTTGGTTCGAGGCTGGTCCTGCCAACAGCTTTGCCTTTGAGTCACGTGCCCACCACGTGCAGTGGCAGCATGCAAATAGTTTTGCATTGAGTGTTCGCATTTGGTTAAGTCTCTTCTTGGTCCAGATTAGTTCCCTCTTGCTCTCCTGGCTTGCCTCTAACCCGTATCACTTCCTGCTTTGGGACACCTTGGCTGTGGTGCCTCTTGGCTTCTGAATGACTGCTGTTATCTCATGCAAATAAGCGGGGGAGGGGTAACCTGGTGGCAAACTTCTCCTCCTCTGGTCCGTGGGCTCAGCAGTTGGTATACGGATAGTGTGTTAGTCACTCAGTCGTGTCCGACTCTTTGTGGCCCCATGGACCGTAGCCCACCACGTCCCTCTGTTCATGGGATTCTCCAGGCAAGAATACTAGAGTGGGCTGCCATTTCCTCCTCCAGGGGATCTTCCTGAACCAGGGATCAAATCCGGGTCTCCCACATTGCAGGCAGATTCTTTACCATCTGAGCCACCAGGGAAGCCGACCATGCAGATTAAACATAAAAAAATAAATACCCGGGTCCTGTCTATGAAGCTCTGGTTCCTGCTCCTACTTCCACCGCAACATCTTGACTTTTTTTTTTTCTCTTTTGCCTTATTGCTAAAGCACTCGCGTATGAGTTTTCTGAAACTCTGCAGCCAATATTTCAGAAAATCACCATATTGTACGTTTACATGATTTGGAACAGTTGTCTGGGACTTCATTGTATGTCGCTGTAAACTTCTCTTTTCCAGGGAAAGGCATCTCCAGTTCTTGCAATAAATGTCATCCAGGAAATAAGATTTGATGCTTAAAACTGCATAGAGGAAGCTTTCCAGGAAAGGGTGATGCTTCAAGTAGAATATCCCTATGGTAGACTTGGCATGGTTTGGATAGATGATGCTAGATTCTGATTTTATGACAGCGTTTATTTATTCACTTATTCAATAAATATCTATTGCATGCTTATTATATGCTAGGCATGGAACATTTAGCAGGGAACGAAAGAAACCTGAGATCTGCTTTTAGTGAGCGAGACGGATAATAAATGAATTTGTACTATTCAAGGCATACATGATATGTGCCATGGAATAAAACTAAAGCGGGGAAGAGAGTAGGTGGAGAAACCACAGGACTGTTTCAGGTAGAATGGCCAGAGGAGCCTCCCTGGAGAGTCACAGGAGAGCAAAAAAAGAAATACAGGGGCAAGCCATTGATGTGTGCAGGAGGAACCTTCCAGACAAAGGGAACAGAAAATGCCGGGTCTCTGAAGCAGAAACATGCTTAGCATGTTCAAGAAACATCGAGAAGGCCACTGTAGCTGGCGTAGAGTAAATGAGGCAAAAGCAATATGATGTGTTCAGAAAAATCAGTGGCTGTCAGATGACAGAAGGCCTTAACAGTCCAAAAAAGGAGGTTGATTGTTATTGTCATTTAAAAATATACCTTTTATCTGTTGTCCTTATGGACTTAGGATGAAGATAACACAGCTTCTTTGTTTTTGCATTTTGGGTATCTAGCATCACCTGAGGACAGAGTGGGTACTTGGAATATTATATATGGAGTGACCTCTTCTGCTTCATTGCTTCTTAGCAATGCTTTTGAACTGTGGTGCTAGAGAAGACTCTTGTGAGTCTCTTGGACAGTAAGAAGATCAAACCAGTCAGTCCTAAAGGAAAACAACCCTGAATATTCATTGGAAGGACTGATGCTGAAGCTGAAGCTCCAATACTTTGGCTACCTGATGTGAAGAGCTGACTCACTGGAAAAGACCCTGATGCTGGGAAAGACTGAAGGCAGAAGGAGAAGGGGATGATAGAGGCTGAGATGGTTGGATGGCATCATTGACTCAATGGACTTGAGTTTGAGCAAACTCTGGGAGATAGTGAAGGACAGGGAAGCCGTCCATGGGGTTGCAGAAAGTCAGACAGGACTGAGCGACTGAACGACAACCACAAGGTGGGAAGGACTTCTCTCCTCCATCTGCTCCTACTGGCCTGTGAGCTCTGAGGAAGGGTGTGGTGGCTGTTAGCAGAAAGCCTTCAGGGTGCAGTTTGTACAGCAGAAACCCATATCACAGATGCCGCCCTTTTGCTATCGTTTCCTTAGAACTCCAGCAATAAATGCAAACAGCTTCCTGAGTATCCTCAACATGCTCTGTTGCTCTGGGTATGTGTCTGGGGACTCGGGGGAGGGAGTCTGGTTGATTTGAAGGGGAAATATAACAGTCCCATTTTGCATAGGTCAAAAGGTTTTAAAGGACTCTTACCAACTCATTGGATCCCAGCTGCTAGTGTGTGTTTGTGTGTGCTTGTAAGGGGATGTTGTTGTTGTTGAGTCCCTGAGTTGTATCCAACTATTTGTGACCCCACGGACTGAAGCACACCAGGCTGCCCTGTCTTCCACCATCTCCCAGAGTTTGCTCAAACTCATGTCCATTGAGTTGGTGATACCATCCAACCATCTCATCCTCTCATCCCCTTCTCCTCCTGACTTCAATCTTTCCCAGCATCAGGGTCTTATCCAATGAGTTGGCTCTTCGCCCCAGGTGGTCAAAGTATTGGAATTTCAACATCAGTCCTTCCAATGAGTATTCAGGGTTGATTTCCTTTAGGATTGACTGGTTTGATCTCCTTGCAGCCCAAGGGACTCTGAAGAGTTGGACCATGAAGAGGACTGAGCGCCAAAGAACCGATACTTTCAAGTTGCAGCAAGGGGATGAGCGGAATTGAAATACAGGAACGAAACTTGCACGAAGTTTGTAGTGTGTAAGAACCCCCACCCCCCCACCCCAGGGTGACGACTGAGAAACCACAGTCAGCATAAAGCATTTTGCTTCTGGGTTCCTTGAAGGCCCTCTGAGCGCCGGGTGGATGGAGTGTGCAGATGACCATTTTCCTGGCGGGGCAGGGTGGAGATGGAGGCACAGGCCACAGATGGTGGATGTCTCTCCTGAGTGACTGCGAGAGCCAGCGAGTCTCAGCCTCTAACCAGAAACTGAGATTTATGTCTCGCTGGCTACAAGAGAGAACTGTTTCAAAATCTTCTTCCTCTGTTACAAAATGCCCCCTGGGAGGGTGGTTGGCCGGAGCTGCCACGGTCTTGGTTTCTCTTTCATGCATCTAGAGTTACATGCGGAAAATGAGGCTGTGGGCTCTGGAGGGGTGGGCTTGGGGTCCCAGCCGCCACCCCTGTAGCTGAGAGCTGGCTGCCTCTGGGAACCCGAGGCTCTTCTGCTGGTGCCGGAAGCCCCCGCCTCCCTGTAGAGCCTGCAGGTAAATATTCATCTCAGCAGAGAAGCCAGCAAAAAAAAAAAAAAAACAGATCTCTGGCAGAAATGTGGGGTTTTGTTTGTATGTTTGTTTTTATGTTTTTATTTTATTTTTGTTTTGTGTTGCATAACTTCCTTGATAGAATGCTCAATTTTTTTTAACCACAAATAACTATATTGGAGTCCCAGGAAGTTAGAGAATCTTGGCTTGAGCAGCCTCACCATCCCCTAGAGGGGTCATTGCCATCGCCTGCATGCTTTTTGGAGTTATACCCGGTCTTCAGGTCCCTGTGTTCGGTTGATGTCTGGCACTGTTTACTGTTCTCTGATAGCTTGTGTTATCATCTGAAGATATTTATATGTTTACTTGTTTTTTTTTTTTTTGGTGGGGGTACTGTTTTTCTCCCTATCCCTGTTTAGAACACATTTTCTATGAAGACAGAGATTACAACTCTTTTTCAATGTTTTATTTCTAGTACCTACAACAGGACCTGTCTAGAGCAAGTTCTTATCACGTATTTTGTGAAAGGATGAACAAATGAACATTAGCTAATATCCGGGCTGAGGGCCAGGTTTGGCCCCTGGGCTGTAGTTTACTAATCCCTATTTGAGACTACCCTAGCCTTCTAAAGCACGGACTCAAAATTTCCTGTGGTTGTAGGTTAGTCGCTAAGTCATGTCCAACTGTTTTGTAATTCCCATGGACTGTAGCCGGCCAGGTTCCCCTGTCCATGGGATTTCCCAGGCTAGAATACCTGTGTGTATGGTACCATTTCCTTCTCCAGGGGATATTCCCGACCTAGGGATCAAACCCATGTGTCCTGCATTGGCAGATGGATTCTTTAGAACTGAAGCACCATGGTGGCCCCCAAATCTCCTGTAGGATGTTTTAAAACGCTAATTTCCTGGCCCCCATAGAAGGGCTTTTCCTAAATCCAGGTGAGCGCCCAGGAATCTGTTTTTTCCCCAAGCATCCCAGAATGGGGGGCTATTCTGATGTTGGGAACCAGAGAGCCACACATTTAGGAACACTCAGCAGTCACCGGGCTCATCCACCGAGACCATAAGCCTTCCCCAGGGGCCCCAGCTCCAGAGATTTGCCAGACTGCCTGGTCCCTTTTGGAGAAGGCAATGGCACCCCACTCCAGTACTCTTGCCTGGAAAATCCCATGGATGGAGGCGCCTGGTAGGCTGCAGTCCATGGGGTCTCGAGTCAGAAACGACTGAGTGATTCACTTTCACTTTTCACTTTCATGCATTGGAGAAGGAAATGGAAATGGCAGCCCACTCCAGTGTTCTTGTCTGGAGAATCCCAGGGACGAGGGAGCCTGGTGGGCTGCCGTCTATAGGGTCGCACAGAGTCGGACACGACTGGAGTGACTTAGCAGCAGGACCTGGTCCCTTTCTTCTTCCTCTCTCAGTTCTTCCTATCATCTCTCTCTCCTTTTCCGCCAGCCACACCACGTGGCATGTGGGATCTTAGTCCCCCAATCAGGGATCGAACCTGTGCCCCCTGCAGTGGAAGCGCAGAGTCTTAACCATTGGACCGCCCGGGACGTCTGTCCCTCTGTATTCTCTTATCATCTCTTTAAATCCTTCTCAGACTTTGGTTACTAACTCACACCAGCTTGAGGGGAGTTGCTGGCAAGCCTTTTGGCTGAGAAGATGGGGAGGAGACGGAGCGGCCGGCAGGGCCTTCTTGGTGCCCTGGGGACCGCGGGGGCCTGCCTCTCCTGGAGACTGTTTGGGGAGCGATCTGCGCAGCTTCCGCGGCCCGGCTACCCACAGGCTGGGCCCCGGCTCCCGCGAAGCCCACGTTCTGCGCCTGCGTGCTTGCGGCATCCGGGCTTGTGTTCACAGGTGAGGCTCAGGGAGGCTCTTCCAGCTTTCTGCCTCATGACAAGATGCTTATCTCCTCGCTCGTCTCCCCGCTCCCGGGTGATGGCCCCTGCGGAGGACCATCTTAATTAACAACATCTCGCTTTTTCTTAATTAAATTTGAAGTCGACTTGAGCGAGAGGGCTTGGAGAGCTCGGCAGGCTGTGGGCCAGGGGTCTGAGCCATCATGGAACTGTGGTACCTCCCAGGGCCTGATTCCCGGGACACGTGTGCGGATTACAGAGAAATCCCTCTGCACGAGGCTGGGCTAACTCTTCACCCTTGAGTGCAGAGTTTCCAAAGTCCCGCTGGTCAGGGGCAGAGGGACTGCCTTCGCTTGCTGAAGACGTGGAGCTCGGGGTTGCGTGGGGCCGTGGGAATCAGCATGCCCTGGGCCTCGAGCTGTGATGCCCTAGGTCCTCGTGTCCTGAGGCACGATCCCTTACGGCCCCAGTGGACTGTGTCCCCCCGGTCTTTACTGGAGGATTTTCCCCTAAAGCGACTCAGTATGGATTTACCCAGAATAGAATGTTTGGGGCTTGAAGGGAAAGTACGGAATATGGAGGTGGGGACGGTCCCTGAGTCTCACGGTGTCTTGTGTTCAGTTGCTCAGCCATGTCCAGCTCCCTGAGACCCCATGGACAGTAGCCTGGCAGGCTCCTCTGTCCATGGAATTCTCCAGGCAAGAATACTGGAGTGGGTTGCCATGCCTTCCTCCAGGGGAATCTTCCCGATCCAGGGATCGAACTATCTCCCCCTGCATCTCCTGCTCTGGCAGGCAGAGTCTCCAGCACTGAGCTACCCAGGAAGCCTGAATTTTCATTCCTTATACCTATTTTTTAAGTTGAAAATGCACATCATACTTTCCTTGCATACTGAAACGTTTCCCTTTTAATTCTTAACCATAAAACCTTAACATCTGGGGCTTTTATGGAGAGGGTGCAAGGAAGGGGGCTGACCCAGCTCACGGCCATGAACGTGCAGCTCAGTTGGGGCACGTTGTTGTGTGTGTGTGTCTTTGGTCACGCTGTGTGAGGGTTTTCTCTCCTTGAGGGGTGTCGGGGCTCCTCACTGCAGTGACTTGTTGCAGAGCACAGGCTCTGAAGTGTGGGCTTCAGTAGTCGTGGCTCACAGGCTTAGTTGCTCCGGGGCACGTGGGATCTTCCCGGAGCAGGGATTGCACCGATGTCTCCTGTATTGGCAGGTGGACTCTCAATCACTGGACACCATCAGGCGCACACTTTTTAATATCTCCAAATACATGGCACAGCATAGATGCAAGGGAGCGGTTGCTATCTGTCCACGCAGAGGGCTGCGAGAGGCACACATCTGCACAGGGAGCGCCCAGCCTTCCTTACGCAGGCACATGTTTTACATATGTTGTCTAATCGTTAAGATAACACAGTCACCACTATCTCCCTGAAGAGGAGGAAACTGAGGCACAGGTTAAGTCATCCGCCCAAGGCTGTGCAGGTGGTAGGTGAGGCAACAGGAAGCAGAGCCCAGGTTGGCCTGATGCCGCGGGAAGTCAGAGCGTGTTAAAGGTGACAGGACGCTTACCCTCGTTGCCACTGGGAAATATCTCCAAGGTGCCCCAAGAGCAAAAGCAGCATTGCCCGCTAGGCTCAGAGGAGGTTCAATCTGGCAGCAAGTTATCGGGGCGACCGAGGGCTTTGGGAGATGGAGTTAGTGGACCAGCCTCCAAATTCTGCAGAGTCGCGTTATACAGGGGTGGGGGGGCCAGCCTGCCCATCTTCCCCGAGGGCCACACGCAGTGGGAAGAAGCGGCATCTCCAAACGTCACAGTGACATGAACGTGGTGGAAGGGCTTCCCTGGTGGCTCAGACTGTAAAGAATCCACCTGCCACGCAGCCACTGAGTCTGTGGGATTTGTCGCAACAGCCCTAACAAACTAAAGTAACACACATCCTAGCGTGAATCTGGTTACAGCAATTTCAGGAGCATTTGTGATTTCAAAGAGCAGGAACAAGACAAAGATGCATTATTTTAGAGGAGAGCAGGCAAAACACTCTGAAATTTGGGGGACAGGCATTAGGGGGAGAGCAGCAGATTTCTGCAGGCCCCGTGCATGTACGCTCAGTCTTTCAGTCGTGTCTGACTCTTTGTGAACCCGTGACCCCATGGACCGAAGCCCGCCAGGCTCCTCTGTCCATGGGATTCTCCAGGCAAGAACATTGGAGTGGGTTGCCGTTTCTTCCTCCAGGGGACCTTCCCCACCGAGGGACTGAGCCCCTGGCTCTTTCTTGGCAGGTGGGTTCTTCACCGCTGAGCCAGTGTGCCCCGGGCACCACTTTATTTCTGCCACTCGCTGCAGGGGGTGGGGGAGCCAGCGTGGCATTCGTCCCCTCTGAGACCTTGGTGTGTGTTTAGCAGCTTTAGTTCCAGTATCCTGGAAACTGAGCAGTGCTCACACCACCACCCGGAGCAAGCGGGGCTCCTGAGAGCTGAGACTTCTGGATACAGAATATTCCTGGTTTCCAGAAGGGGTCACATTCTCCTGAGCAGCTGATGTATCGTGTCCAAGCTTCATTCTCCCTCGTAGTGGGGCCTCTGGGGAGAGCTGCACGTTTAAATGGAGGGGAAGTTTAAGTCATCTGGGGAGACCTTTGCTTGTGTCTTTGCCTGCTCCTTCTGCTGGACAAGATTGATTCATCTGTTCAGCATTAATTTATTGAGTATCTGGGCTTCCCCAGGTGGCTCAGAGGTCAAGAATCTACCTGCAATGCAGGAGAGGCAGGTTTAATCCCTGCGTTGGGAAGATCCCCTGGAGGATCCCACTCCAGTATTCTTGCCTGGAGAATCCCATGGACCGAGGACAGGGCAGGCTACAGTCCATGGGGTCACAAATTTGATCTCTTTTTCTTTAATCAAAGAGTCGGACATGACTGAGCGACCAGACACCAACCGCGACGTTGAGCATCTGTCCTGGGCCAGGGGCTGGGGAGGCGGTCATGAGCGAACCTGACCCGGAAGCTCATGTCCGGGAGTGGGGAGCCACAGGGAAGCCGTGTTGTTGGGTCTGAAGATTCTCCTGAGAGGGGAGTGTCAGCTCCATGCCTCCTGCTCTTCACCTGCTGTCTGTGGTCCTTTATGAGTCTTTTCCCATCAACTTTCAATTATAACCTGAGGCTACAGTGGTCCGGCTGGCAGGCTTCTTCCTGCTCCAGGTACCAGGGAGGCAGTTTGTACTGAAGGTTAGCATCCATGATGATCACGAGGAGAAGATGTGAAAATGCAGATTCCCTGGCCTTTTGTGTTGTTTTGTCTCTCAGTGATGTCCGACTCTTTTGTGGCCCCCTGGACTGTAGCCCACGAGGCTCCTCTATCCGTGGGATCCTCCAGTAAGAATACTGGACTGTGGGTTGCCCTGCCCTCCCCCAGGGGATCTTCTGACCCAGGGATTGAACCCATGTCTCCTGCATTGGCAGGTAGATCCTTTACCGTTGAGGCACCTGGGAAGCCTGGCTTGGCCCTTAGAGGCTCTGAGTTAGAGAGCCAGAGGTAGGGTTTAAAAATCTGCCTTTTAAATGAGAATGCTGGAGGAGTGTGGAAACGCGTGCCCTGCAGTTTGAGAGCACTCTCCTAGAGCCAGAGGCCTCTTGCTCTTTTCCTTGGTATTCCCACAAAATATAATAGGATGCAAAAAATCATGAAAGTTGAAAATAGCAAACAGTGGGGAGAAAAAAATTCTTTGGGTGAAATTAGCAACTCAATTAAATGTTGGTTGAATGGAATTGGGTTCCTGTTACTGGAGGGTTTTTTTTTAAAGACTATTTTTTTTCTGAGTAATTTTAGGTTCATAGCAGAACTGAGAGGAAGGTCCAGAGATTTCCCAAAGACCCCTTGCACCCCTACAGATGCACGGCCTCCCGCAGTATCCACATCTCCTGCCAGAGTGGTACTCTTGTTGAAACTGATGAACCTACATTAACACATTGTCATCACCTAAAGTCGTTCACAAAAGGGTTTGCTCTTGGTGGCGTACATCGCATGCATTTGGACAAATGTATAATGACATATATCTACCATTACAGTGTCATGCAGAGCAATTTCAGTTCAGTTCAGTCACTCAGTCGTGTCTGACTCTTTGTGACCCCATGGACTACAGCATGCTGGGCTTCTCTGTCCATCACCAACTCCCAGAGTTTGCTCAAACTCATGTCCACTGAGTCGGTGATGCCATCTGACCGTCTCATCCTCTGCTGTCCCCTCCTCCTTCTGCCTTCAGTCTTTCCCTGCTCTAAAATTTCACTGCCCTAAAAATCCTCTGTGCTCTGCCTATCCATCCTTGCCCGCTCCCTGACCCCTGGCAACCCCTGACCCTTTACTGTCTCTAGTTGTGCCTTTTCCAGAATGCCATGTAGTTAGAATCCTACAACATGTAGCCTTTTCAGATTGCCTTCTTTCAGTTAGTAACGTGCATTCCTCCACATCTTTCTCATGGCTTGGTACTTCATTTCCGTTTAGCACAGAATAATATTCTATTGCCTACTTGGATCACAGATGGCTTTCCTATTGCTTGTTTTTAAAGACCTTGAGGTAGAAGGTACTGTGTTTATATCAGCTCTGGGCTCCATTTTCCTTTCAATAAAAAGTAGAAGATTCACATCTCTCATGGTATTTGATTGAAAGACTTTCCATCACACTTGAATTTCTTAGGATTAACCACAGGTGCTGAGTCTCACCTGGAACAAGACAACAAGGCAAGTAGATGAGAAGGTCCTGGCGGTCACCTGTGTCCATCCTGCGACCGACAGGTGAAGTGGTGGAGATCTGCTCCGAGGGGAGTGTCCTCACTCTGGAGCTGGTCTTTGGACTCATGTACCAGCGTTTTTGTGTTTGGCTTGGGGACCAAGCAAAGTCTTGCCAGACAACTTAAGGAGCTATGGGTCTTGGACAAATCCCATGCCCTCTCTGAGCCTTGGTTTGCTTATCCACAAATCAGTGGTTCCCAAGATCTCCTCTAACTCTGACGTGACACAGGGTGGCCACATCAAAGCCAGTTTATCGCTGTAGCCTCCTTATCCCCATCCAGGCTGCCTCGGTCCTTTTGCCAGCCCCTCACGGAGACTGGGATGAGACACAGGGAAACCCCCCTCGGTGCTTATCGGCAGACGGCTCCTTGGTTCTCAGGCTTCTCCGCTCTGCATCTGGCACACTTCTGAAATATCTAAGTGGGCTGAAAGGAAGACAACTGGAGACAGCTTTTTTTTTTTTTTCCCTATGGGGATTCCCCCCTCCTTTTCCTGCGTCTCCATCCAGCTGCCGATGCTCAGGGCCCCTGACCCCGGAGCTAACTTCCCGCCCACTTCTCGTGACTCATACCTTTCATCACGTCTCAGAAGAGAGGCGCCTGTCACCTCCTTCTCCCTGAGGTTGGAAGGGCCTTGGGCAGAATCTGAGCTGGAACCCAGTGCAGCGGTACCAGGAACCACCCTCGAGCAATTCATGAAGCTGGGCAGTCTGCTTCCAGCTGAGTCCTGGGAGCATTGGCCTGCAGGGAGTTTCTTGCTTCCCAGCCTGTTCCTCCCTTCCTGCTTGAAGCCTTCGAAAGAGGAAGGAAGGCTTTCTAGCTTCTTTTGCCTCTGTCCTCTTTGAGACATGATTCTGAAGGACGCTGAGGATTCTTTGCTTTGGAGGGAAGAAGTCTGTGTTTTTTGCTGGCAGTGTGCAGCAGGAATGGGCAGGCTCAGCGCTGGCCTTGAAATGCAGACCACCGGCGTCTCGCCTCCCTCCTCGGGGGCTGACCCTTTTCCTGCGAGGCTTCCGGAGAGGGTCTTCACGCAAAACCCAACTAGAGCCCTTGCCAATGTGCTTGGGGGAGGAAAGCTTACTTGACATCAGCTTTCCAGTGCGTTCCTGTAATTACAGCTCGATGCTAAAGCGCTAAATGGTTATTATTATGAAGCCAGGGTGTTTGCTGCCAAGGCTATAGGAAAGACACCAGCACACGGTTTAGGGAAATCAAGGGTTTTTACTGGATTTGAGACTAAGGAGGGGTGGCGAGAACAAGAGATAGAGATCTTAGTCATGTATGCAAAGGCATCTTAGACTGCAGAACCTTAGACAGGAGGCAGAGCCAAGACTTAGAAAGTATGAATACAGGTTCCGGTGCCCATTTTCAAGGATTCTGGAATATATAGGCAGCTTCAATGTTGAAATGTATACTTCCACAAACCCCAACTCAGTTCCAAGTGTTTATACAGCTCACCATGTGCTGGTCATCGTCCCAAGCACACTACATATATCTGCTCATTCAGTTCAATTTCTGTTGTTTTGTCATTTCCAGATTCATGGAATTTTCACCCAAAGACGTCTAGTGAAATCTGGGGTTGCTCCTCCCCAAAAGGAGCTCTTGGCCTGGGGTCAGATCATTCTAGATTCCAGCCCACACTTTCCCTGTTAGCGCCTGCATCTCTGCCTGACGTTTCCAACCCTGGGAATGTTGAACCCAGGACAAGAGCTAGCTCACAGGAATGGGAGATGGGGGACAGCATGGAGAATGGAGAAGGGGGCGTAGGAAGGGTGGAGAAAGGACCAGGAGCTGGAAACAAGCTTGGAGGGAAGCTGAGGCCAAACCAGTTGAGGTTGTTTTTCCTAAGAGGGACCATCCGAGCAGCAGGAGGGAGATGTGTTCTAACCGCTGAGACGCCTGGAGTTTCTGTTTGCGCCGCTGCGCCCCTTAGCTTCTTGTGAGCAGGTTCATCTCATGGTGTGGAGCAAGCAGGCGCTGATGAGCTAATGCTCCCAGGAACTCGGGAGGAGGGCCCGCCTCTCCGGCCAGGGCGGCGTCTGGATCTTTGGAGGACTGGTTTTGAAGAAGGGCCGGAGTCAGGTCTGATGCAGCGTAACCAGGCAACAAACACACTGGCTCTGCTCAGATGCCGTGAAGTGTCTCCGTCCATCTCGGAGCATCTTATCTCTCCTTCCTTCCCTGCTTAGCACCGTTCATGCGTTTCTGGTGCTGACTGGAGGGAGCTGATGGTGACGGTCCAGGCTTGTCGAGATTCTTCCCAGGAGCCCTTTGTTGCCGTGGTCAAAGCAATGCTTCTGCCTGAGTGAGGGGCTAGGGTTGGGGGGCCCCGGGCTGGGTGGAAAGGGCCCTGGGTGAGGTCAAAGCAGAGGACGCCCATTAACACGAGTAAGAGGTCAAATACTGGGAGGTGGCGTCTGGAGAACCAGAGGTAGGCCACTTAGGAAAGGTTTGGGATCCCGTAATGATGAAACGGTGCCTCGCTTAGGACAAAGCCAAGGGTGCCTGGGGCAGCCGTGGGGGAAAGCTCTCGGAAGCTGGGGTTTCCTTCATGGTTGCATTTGCGGATGGGTGAAGGGGTCAGAGGGAAGGTGGGCAAGTTCTTGTCTCTCTTGTTTCCTTATAAAGGGACGCAGAGGGCTAAATGACACAGCACATGTGAAGTTCCTGATACAGTGCCTGACGCATTATCAATATTCAATACATTAGCTTTCAGAGTTATGTTTTGTTAATAAATAATTGTTACTAATAAAAACCAGTTGGCTGTTGGGCTCAGGTGTGCAAAATAATAGGTAGGTTCTCATTAGTTATGTCTTTTTTTCTACACAGTGTCAGTACATAATATCAATAGTGTGTATATAGGTGCTTTCTTAAGATAGAAAACACTTAAGTAGGTCAACAGACTAAGAGGTAAAGTCAGTAGAGAGAGAGAAATAAAGAATGCAGGAAACATTCAGGGAGGTTATGGAAGAAATGAGCATGAAGTTATGGATTCATCTGGGATGGAAGGGAAGGTCTGCTTTGGATTCGAGATACGAGGAAGGAGGTACAGGTAGGTTAGGTTCCGAGTGAGGAAGTTTATAGCTGACTGTTTCTTTTTTTCTCAATGACATAAGAAGCAGGGTCATGCTGTTGGGAAAGATGGCAGCAGGGGCTGAAATGTTGACAGTGTTGCTAGGAGAATGGGGATGGGACTGATCTGAAAATTCTAGGCGAATTGCTGAGCACCATGAAGGACTCAGCCAGGATGGGCTCTAGGCTTTGTCCTCCTGCCCACGTGCAGGGTCTGGGAGCAGTTTTCCGGCCTTAGCCGTCAGGAAGCGGGACCAAAGCAGACCTTTGGTTGGCCTGGTCCACGAGTGGGGTTGGAAGTGAAAAGACAAACAGCGTTGCTTTTGTTACTGGCAGAGAGTGGCCGTAACCAGGTGGGCTTAACGGGGAAGCAAATGACACCAGGAGGGAGGTGACAAACTGGGCGAAGAGGGAGGAGCCCCGGCTTTGCAGAACATGATGAGGTGAGAGAGTGGGCAGAGAGGAAAGAGCTGGAAAGATAGGGCGTTGTGCCAGAGATCTCAGGCTTTAGAATGTCAGACCGACGGGGGACCGCTCTGGGTGATGGCAAGTCCAGGACGCGGTCAGAAGCGTGGGTTGGGTGGGGAAGAGCAAAGACAGCGAAAAGACACTGAAAGGGAGCTCCAGGAACCAGAAATCTCTCGTGTCCACTGGACAAGGAGCCCCTCTGGGATGGCTGAAGGGTTTGTCCCAGAAAGACCTATAGGGCATGAGAGTGAAGGACCCGGGAACTCAAAGAAAGCAAACTTATCTTAGCGAAGATAACACCCCAACTCTGAAGTTAGGGTTCTTGATAACATGGTCTCCTGGGCAAGCAGGGAGGGTCCCCATTCTGTTCTGTCTCCTTGCCCACTTCTGCCCGGCCACTGGCCGGGGGACCAATGCTGGCTTTTAACAGCAAAGGGGCACAGCTGGCTATTTCCAGTGTACAGAGAAGTGGAAACTTCGACCAGAGCATCAAGGCTTTGCCCAAAATGACACCCCCGTGGTGCTGACTTCAGTCTGTCACTTCATCTCTCCGTCCTCCCCACTTGGCTCCCACTTTTGTGTTTAACCTATTGCAGCAAAGCTGGGTCAACACGGGCCTCCTCCTCACACGCCCTCCGGAGATTTGGCATTTAGATTTGATACAGGGACCTAGAGGGAAATTTTCCACCTTGGCAGAGGGGTAGAAAAATCAGGAGGGACTGTTTTTCCTGCACAGCAACAAGAGGAATCAAATTATGACTTCTTCTTTCTCCCGTCCAACTCTCTTGCTATTTATGTAGATGTAACGGTTCCGTAAAAATACCTTTAGCTCAGAAAAAGCCATCTCTTAACCCAAAGCATCCCAAATCGCTATATTTTTAATTTTAGTAGTAGATATGCTCGGATCTCTTTCCACTTCCATTTAGAAAAAAATGATCTATCAATGCATATATGTCCCACCTTCCTAGGTGTGTCTCATTGGAAAAGACCCTGATGCTGGGAGAGATTGAGGGCAGGAGGAGAAGGGGGGCAACGGAAAATGAGATAGTTGGATGGCATCACTGACTCAATGGACATGACTTCGAGCAAACTCCGGGAGATGCTGAAGGACAGGGAAGACTATTGCATAGCAGTCTATGGGATCACAAAAAGTCGGATACAACTTAGTGACTGAACAACAACAAAATTAAAAATTAGTTTTTTAAAAAAAGGATCAGGTCCTGAGATCCCTGGGTTTCATCTTGGCTTTACCATTAGCTGTGTGGCCTCAGGTAAATCTTCAAAACTCTCTGAATCCCAGTTTTTTTTATGTGAAAATAAAATAACTTCTTTATTCATTTGTCAGGAAGATTAGATTTGACTGCATGCAGCCAGGTAACCGAAACGTAGAAACACATTAGTTAAGGGAAGGTCCTCAGTTCCCATCCACGTAGACGTCCGTCCACCCATCTTCTGCTCTCAGGGCACGTGCTTCTGAGATGTTCAACTAGTTAAGACACGCTCCCCGAAGCTGTGGATCAGCTTTTTTGCTCGGTACCAATTAATCTGGAATGGATTTCATGACCAGGACCCATGCTCTGCAAACACTGATTAGCTCAGATGCCCATGTGGGTGAAAGGAAGTTTTGGAGAGAAGGTTTTCTGTAGAGCATAGCCCATCACGTCACCAGAAAACCATGTGGGTAAGAGCTTGACAGGCAGATCCTCTTTCCTGAAAGCAGGGCAGGGGTAGTGGTAGCCAGGAGCCTCAGATATGAAGACAAGCACTAGGACTGGAACCTACTTCAAGCACTCACCGTGTTCTAGGCACTGTGCTGGCTGCTTTCTAGTTTTTAACATTTTAAAGGTATTTCATAACATTCCTTTAAGGAATAGGGAAAGTGGGAATCCTGGAGAAAAGGAATTCTGGATATTCCAGCTTTTAAACTACCTTTGCGTTTTAAAATATGAGTACCGATTGGTTCGTTCAAAGTTGTTTTCTGCAAACAGAATTGAAAGGAACAGGGGTCACCATAGGTGGGCGTGACCCAGGGCCATCTCTGGACCGACAATAAACCGTTAAGTCCGAAGAAGTCAGGGATCTCCAACTGTTCGGCTCATCCTTGTACACTGCTTAGCAGATGATCGGTGATCGATATAGGATTTGATGTGCAGAGCTGCAGCAGCCATTTGGTGACCATGAGGACAAGGGGAGAAAATTTCAAGGGAGGTGACCCAGAGCCCTAACACATCTGAACTGCCAAATTAACCCACTCGGTGACCATCTGTCTTCCTCCCTCTTGCTTTACACATAAATGTCTTCAGTTCAAAGTCATCTTTCCCTTGTGGCTGTTTTTCTAAACGCACGGCCAGAGAGAGCCTAACTGACCCAGTCTCTAAATATGAGCTTGGGTGGGTCACCGTCTCAGCTGGGTGATCACAACCACACTCTTGATGGAGCAGCGCTTCATGAGAACAATGGCAGCCACCTGTTTCTCACAGCTATGCTGTGAAATCTGCTGGGACCCCTGGGCTGATCTCTCCTACTTTGAAACTCTCTCTTTGCACGTGAGAGTCAAGTTCCCCACAGCGCAGGTGGCAGAGAATGAGCCTGGCAGTTTTGTGTTTGGTTTGTCAGGGTGCCACATGGTGCTGGGTGCCAGGGCCATGTTATGTGATCTAAGCCATCTAGCTGACCCACCTGTTGCTATGGCTCATGCGTGAGGAGCATAGCTGACATTCTTCCCCTCCTGGAGAATTCTACGCAGAAAGACACCTGCCCTGGTCCTCTGGACATTTCCTCATTCCTTTTTCTGCTGGATCTACCATCTCTGAAACTTAAGCTGGGCTTGGTGTTGCGGGGGGTGGGTGGTGGCGGGCAAGAGAGCATCATTGTGTTCTGAGGTTTTATT
The DNA here is from genome assembly GCF_014754425.2 of Oryx dammah. Lineage (NCBI taxonomy): Eukaryota > Metazoa > Chordata > Mammalia > Artiodactyla > Bovidae > Oryx > Oryx dammah. The sequence continues at coordinate 4,568,914 of NW_024070192.1, read as the reverse complement.
AGCCAATCATCAGACAAGACTGTGAATTTCCATAAGCATTCAGGTCAGATTTGTTGTGAGTACATCTATGTTGCTTGGAGATCAAGAAGTTCAGTTTTGGGGCTTCTCTAGTGGTCCAGTAGCTAGGACTCTGAGCTTCCAATGCAGGGGGCCTATGTTCCAAACCCTGCTCACATCACTAGATCCGCAGGCTGTGATGAAGATCAAAGACCCTGCGGTCTGCACCTAAGACCCAGCACAGCCAAATAAGTGAATACATAAAAATAAATATTTAAAAAAGAAGTTCAATTTCAATTCCTCAAACATGTCACCCTCATATGGGGCTGGTTGTCTGGGAATAACCATCTCTTTCCAGTTACCACTGAATCTCCTCTAAGTCAATTCAGTTGTATCCAACTCTTTGTGACCCCATGGAGTGTAGCTTGCCAGGCTCCTCTGTCCATGGGATCCTCCAGGCAGGAATACTGGAGCAGGTTGCTGTGCCTTCCTCCAGGGGATCTTCCCAACCCAGGGGTTCAATCTGCATCTCCTGCATTGGCAGGGGATTCTTTACCAGCGCACCACCTGGGAAGCCCTCCCTATCCTATAGTTCCTCCTTTTCCCATGTAGTGAATAAATATTTTTCTTGCATGGGAAGGCACTTTGAGACTCAGCAACCATTCATTCCATTTCCCATCACACTTTGGAGTTATTGATTTAGGTCAGGTTGGACTCATGGGTCCTCATTTTTACTAGTCATGAGCTGTTCTGTCATTGGGCATCCCAGGTGGCACCTGAGTCAGAGAGATCCTCTGGAGGAGGGCATAGCAACCCACTCCAGTATTCTTGCTGGAGAATCCCAAGGACAGAGGAGCCTGATGGGCTCCATGGGGTTGCAAAGAGTCAGACACGACTGAATCGGCTTAGCACCGTACAGCTCATTCCGTCATTAATTTTTGTCTCTCAAATGATCTCAGATTTGGCAAGTGGGACTGCCTTCAAGCTGACTTGAGGCCCTTTAGAGATGTCCTCTTTATGTTTTATGTCTTTCTTTATTTGTGGCAGAACAGAGTGGTCCATGCTCGCCTCCTACTTTCCCTGCCCAGCCCTGAAATCGGTGATTCCTTCAAGGATCCCGGGTCCCTTTATCGGAAAATAATGTGCAGGTATGGGAATGTCCTCATCACTTCTAGGGTGTTGGTTCTCCCAGACCATCTCAGTGGAAGATGTGTGCACACACATACGTGGAAGAGTTTACAACACAAGTGAGAGTGTGTACTTAAATTTACATCTCTTTTTATTTCTGCATCCATCTCCATCCAGTGAAAATCACACATTTCATCATCTCCACTTTCAGTCCAACACCACGGGGTTTGTTCTTGTTTTCTCCCATTCTGCAGCTATAGCTCTCTTTCCCAACAGGGAGAAATTTGGCTTCTGTTGTCTTGATGACAGTTACCCATTTGATCAACCCCTTCATGTACAACCCAGATCTTATCGCGACTGCCACTCCTCCTCCTCCTAACGGTCCTTGATCTTGCTTGAGCTCCAAGGCCCCCACGACGAGTTTCTCCTCCTATATTAGTTTAGTCAATCAGTTGTGTCCAATTCTTTGTGACCCCATGGACTGCAGCACGCCAGGCCTCCCTGTCTATCACCAACTCCCGGAGCCTACTTAAACTTGCGCCCATCGAGTCGGTGATACCATCCAACCATCTCATTCTCTGCCATCCCCTTCTCCTCCTGCCTTCAATCTTTCCCAGTATCAGGGTTGTTTCCAATGAGTCGGTTCTTGGCATCAGGTGGCCAAAGTATTGGAGCTTCAGCTTCAGCATCAGTCCTTCCAATGAATATTCAGGGTTGATTTCCTTTAGGATGAACTGGTTGGATCTCCTTGCAGTCCAAGGGACTCTCAAGAGTCTTCTCCAAAACCACAGTTCAAAAGTATCAATTCTTCAGCGCTCAGCATTTTTTATAGTCCAGCTCTCACATCCATACATGACTAATGGAAAAACCATAGCCTTGACTAGATGGGCCTTTGTTGGTCTCTGGTTTTTAATATGCTGCCTAGTTTATCATAGCTTTTCTTCCAAGGAGCAAGCATCTTTTAATTTCATGGCTGCAGTCACCATCTGCAGTGACTTTTGAAACCCCCCAAAATAAAGTCTCTCACTGTTTCCCTTGTTTCCCCATCTATTTGCCATGAAGTGATGGGACTGGATGCCCCGATCTTAGTTTTCTGATGAATTTTAAGCCAACATTCTCACTCTCCTCTTTCACTTTCATCAAGAGGCTCTTTAGTTCTTCTTCGCTTTCTGCCATAAGGGTGGTGTCATCTGCATATCTGAGGTTACTGATATTTCTCCTGGCATTCTTGATTTCAGCTTGTGTTTCATCCAGCCCAGCATTTCTCATGATGTACTCTGCATATAAGTTAAATAAGCAGGGTGACAACATACAGCCTTGACGTACTCCTTTCCTGATTTGGAACCAGTCCGTTGTTCCATGTCCAGTTCTAACTGTTGCTTCTTGACCTGCATACAGATTTCTCAGGAGGCAGGTCAGGTGGTCTAGTATTCCCATCTCTTGAAGAATTTTCCATAGTTTGTTGTGATCCACACAGTCAAAGGCTTTGACATAGTCAATAAAGCAGAAGTAGATGTTTTTCTGGAACTCTCTTGCTTTTTTGATGATACAGTGGATGTTGGCAATTTGGTCTCTGGTTCCTCTGCCTTTTCTAAATCTAGATTGAACATCTGGAAGTTCATGGTTCATGTAATGTTGAAGCCTGGCTTGGAGAATTTTGAGCATTACTTTGCTAGCGTGTGAGATGAGTGCAATTGTGCGGTAGTCTGAGCATTCTTTGGCATTGCCTTTCTTAGGGGTTGGAATGGAAACTGACCTTTTCCAGTCCTGTGGCCACTGCTGAGTTTTCCAGATTTGTGGGCACAGTCAGTGCAGGACTTTCACAGCATCATCTTTCAGGATTTGAAACAGCTCCACTGGAATTCCATCACCTCCACTAGCTTTGTTTGTAGTGATGCTTCCTAAGGCCCACTTGACCTCACACTCCAGGATGTCTGGCTCTAGATGAGTGATCATACCATCCTGGTTATCTGGATCATGAATATCTTTTTGGTACAGTTCTGTGTATTCTTTCCACCTCTTCTTAATATCTTCTGCTTCTGTTAGGGCCATACCATTTCTGTCCTTTATTGTGCTCATCTTTGCGTGAAATGTTCCCCTGGTGTCTCTAATTTTCTTGACGAGATCTCTAGTCTTTCCCATTCTATTGTTTTCTTCTAATTCTTGGCACTGATTGCTGAGGAAGGCGCCCCTTGCTATTCTTTGGTACTTTGTATTCAAATGGGTATATCTTTCGTTTTCTCCTTTACTTTTCACTTCTCTTTTTTCTCAGCTATTCGTAAGGCCTTGTCAGACAACCATTTTGCCTTTTTGCCTTTCTTTCTCTTGGGGATGGTCTTGATCCCGGCCTCGCATACAATGTCACGATGTCCTCCTGTATAGACACCCTCAACCCCTCTCAGGCCCTGGGTCGTCACGGCTCACCCCTGTCCTCTTACTGTGGACAACTCCGCCAGCGGCTTGTGCAATTCAGGGTGAGAACTGAAAGAAGGAAAGGAGAACATCGGGAAAGTCATAACCAGCCTTGGCAGGGGCGATTTCAGCACTCAGCGTGGATGCAACTCTGTCAGCAGTTAGATCTAGTCAGTCTGTCTCAGGAGGGTTATCTGTGGGGCTGCATCCTGCTAGGATCACACGCGTCTTCTCTCTCTCCTCTCTGCCTCTTTGCCTTGACAACACTGTGAATGCTCGGGGCTGTGATCCAAACTTCCCAGGTCTGGGACTTCAGAGCCTCCTTCGGTGACACGAAGGGCACACACCTCCTGGGGAGCAGTGCCTTCTGCCCGCCCCTGCTTGAACTTTCCGCTCCCCTGCCACCACCCTCGCAGGCTGAGTGCCCAGCTGTTCACCCATCCCTCCTGCAGCAGAGGCCCCTCCAGCTGCTGTGACAAAATGCCTGGGAGTCATGGGGCACAGGATCAGTGATGGGGGACCAAGGCCATTCTCGTCCCCGGCTGGCTGGTCTCATGCCTTGAGGTCACATGTCCTTTATACTCCCTGGGGCCAGCCTCATCCTGCAGAGGTCTGGCAAGAGTGGGGTCCCCTGTTCGGCACACTGAGGACGGGCCCTCTCCTGACGCTGGTGGATTTGGGATTAGCCTGTGTGAACGAAGGTCATGTGACCCTGCCACCACTGCTCTTTCTGCTTTGTGACAGCTCAGGTCGCAGTGGCCCCCGTCACCCTGAGACACTCCCTTCACCTCTCTTCCCTGCATCCAGGCCCATGGCTTCTGCTCCTGTCTGGGGCATTTAGGGGAGGGGACAGGGAGGTGCACACTCGGGCTGATGAGCAGGCGGGGGCCACAGAGGAGGAGCCAGTGCTGAACAAAACCCACTTCTCTCTTCCCCAGCGCACGTGGGCACAGAGGGCAGCTTTGCACACCAAGGCTGGGCTTTCTGTGCCTCCCCAGGCCCTGTTGGGTTGGAACATGACCTGAAAGATGGAGAGAGCTAACTCTCTTCTCTGAGTCATGGGACGGAAGAACACGACTCCTTGGGGGCTTCTAAAGGCCAGAGGCAGAGCCCTGGAAGACACGCCGCAGAAAAGCACAGCATGGTGACGTCCCCACCTCGTTCGCCATCCCATCCCTTCTGGGCTCCGAGATTCTTGAACGATGTGAATCCTTCCCTGGAGAACACAGCAGCATGGTTATAACTTGTTAAATACCGTAATTAAAATAGTTCTCTTATTAACTTTGTGATAACGCTTTTTTTCCCCTCTCCCTCCTTCTCCAAATTACATGTTAGCATTTTGTTAATTAAATTTCCAGTTCCAACAGAACTGCTTGCTGCTGCTGTGAGTTGTGCAGGGGGCTGTCTTCCTGGTGGGTGGGAGGGTGGACCAGCAGGTCGGACAGGTTTCCATCTTTCTGACTAGAAGCCTGCAAGGAGGAATCGGGAGACAGCATCAAGAGTCAATGCCTAAACAAGGTGCAAAGTAAAATAAGGGGCACTCAGTTCAGTCCCTTGAACAGCAAGGAGACCAAATCAGTCCATCCTAAAGGAAATCAGTCCTGAATATTCACTGGAAGGACTGGTGCTGAAGCTGAAGCTCCAATACTTTGGCCACCTGATGAGAGGGGCTGACTCATTGGAAAAGACCTTGATGCTAGGAATGATTGAGGGCAGGAGAAGGGGACAACAGAGGATGAGGTGGTTGGATGGCATCATGGACTCAGTGGACATGAGTTTGGGCAAGCTCCAGGAGATGGTGAAGGACAGGGAAGCCTGGCGTGCTGCAGTCCATGGGGTCGCAAAGAGTCGGACAGGACTGAGTGACGGAACAACAACAGTTAAGTTGGAATTTCAGATGTATGGTCAATAATTTTTTTAGTGTGAATATATCCCAAATATTGCATGGGACATACTGATACCCAAACTTCACTTGTTATTTCTGTGGATTTCAAACTTAGTGGGGTGCCGTGTACTTACTCTGGCCATCTTACACCTACGTCCCCTCCCAGCTCCAGAGAAGGGAGGGCATCTCTTCTTTCAACCCATCTTGGCTCTTTAATCACTGAATTCACAGTGGAGGTTGTTTTTATTGTTTTGGTCAGTTCCTTAATGCATACACTAAAAATCTTACAGTGATATATTGTATGAATAATCTTTTGATGTCTATCATCAATCCATTGATCTATTAATCATTCAAAGAGTATCTAAGATGCACTGGGTGCTGTGTGAGGTTCTAGACACAAGAGTCAAGGAGACATGGGCTTTGACCTCAAGGAGTTCACTGCTCAGAGCAGGGGTCCTAGGCATGGCCAAATCCAGCCTGCCATTTGTTTTATAAGTAAAACTTTATTGGAATACAGATATACTGCCATCTTGTATTTAAATAAAACTTTAATGGAACACAGCCACACTGCCATCTTGCTTGTGAATAAATTTTCTGAAACACAGACTCACCCAATCACTTACTATTGTTTGTGCCTGTTTTCACCTATCATGGCTCACTGGGTGGTGGTAATAGACTATGTTCCAAAATAAAATATTTACTTTCAACTTTTACAAGGAAAAGTATGCTGACTCTTGACCTAGAGGAAGAGCTAGTCAACGACGCATTAAGCAAGATGTAAGTCAAGTGCGTGGGGATGGCGACACAGGGAGCCCCAACCCGACTTTTGTGTACCAGTTGCGGGGAGCCACCCTGAGAGCTGGGCTTTAAAGGGGATGTGGAAGGGGCGGGGGGAAGGTGGGAAAAGATGGCTTCTTGAGGGTCTCAGGATGCCAAGCATTGACAAGGTTTTACTGATTTAACCCGCTGTAGGTACCCGTCACTCCTAACAAACCAGGGGCAGGCTCCTGGAGGGCAGGGGGCGTGTTTTATTCTAGAGCAGTGGTTCCCAAAGGGGATGAGGTTGCCCTCTGAGGGACATTTGGCCGTGTCTGGAGACAATTTTGGTTGTCACGACTTTGGGGAAAGTTGCTACCAGCAGCTAGTGGGTAAAAACTAAGGATGGAGCTAACCACCCTATAAGGCATGGGCTAGGCCCCACGACAAAGACACAGGTCCCCCAGACATCAACAGTGCTACCTTTGAGAACCCATGCCCTGCACCCCTGTGCCCAACATGGGGCTTGGCAAATAAAGGGATACTTGATAAAGCTGGTCGACTGGAAAAAAAAAATGGATGTGTTTCGGGAATGGTGAGAAGTTCAGCGTCATCAGTGAGTAGGCTGTAAGACGGCAGGTGGAGTGAGAATGGAACGTTGGATCGGGGTTGCAGCAGGCAAGGGCTGACACGAAGGGGTTTTAATGTATTTTAAAGGCAGGGCGAGTACCAGGGAGGCTGCTTGGCCCAGGACAGGGGTGCGATGAGGAGGGCACCTCGCAGTTACGCGCGCGGCAGCGCAGGGAAGAGATTGGCGCGAGGAGAGCTGCCAGGTGAGCTCAGCTGCGGCAGTGCCAGTGAGAAGAGGGAGGGGAAGCGATTTTGGGCAAGGCTAGAAGGTAGATGCAGCAGGATTTGGGTGCATGAGCAAGACAGAGGGTCGTGAAGGCACTTGTTTGAGCAATTACAACACGGTCTGAGGTCAGAGCTGCAAGAGGATAGGCCAGATGCACGCATGATGGGGGGGGGGATGGTTGGATTAGCTCATTTCAGGGTAAATCCATAAAACAGCTTTAAAAAGCACTATAATCTAGATGCCAAAGTCAATCACATTTTTTTTAAAAAAATTCATCCGTTACCACTATTTATTTCCTCTTCAGTCTGGCAGCAGGATAAGCCCAGAGAAGGGGGCAGAAGTAGAAATGAAAGTCGCTTAGTTGTGTCTGACTCTTTGCGACCCCATGGACTATACAGTCCGTGGAATTCTCCAGGCCAGAATACTGGAGTGGGGAGCCTTTCCCTTCTCCTGGGGGTCTTCCCAACCCTGGGATCAAACCCAGGTCTCCCGCATTGCAGGCGGATTCTTCACCAGCTGAGCCACAAGGGAAGCCCAAGAATACTGGAGTGGGTAACCTATCTGTTCTCCAGCAGATCTTCTGACCCAGGAATTGAACCAGGCTCTCCTGCTTGTAGGCGGATTCTTTACCAACTGAGCTATCAGGGAAGCCCAGAAGTAGAAGTTGGTTTAAATCAACAAATATTTATGCGCTGAGCACCAGAGTCACTTTTCGCTGGGGATTCTGGACAAGTGACAGCTGCATTCGTCTTAGCCTTGATGCCTAAATAAGACATCTCATGGTGTCCTGGTAATGGCAAGCCCCCCGGGGTCTAGGTGTGTGCTGTGCTCAGCCCGAGGGAGCTCCTGAAGCCAGAGGTGAATCTGGTCTTCTCCTTGACTTTTGAGAGGATCCAGCACAGGAGGCAGAGCTCTGCAGATACCTCAGCGCCCTGTGGAGTCACACGGAGCAAGGAGGCTCCCCTCTAAGCCTAGAGGCTCCTCGCTGTCTGACCCCAACCCTCTACCCTCGATTCAAATTACAAGTAGGATTGGAAGCCAAGAGCCAGCCAAATGCATCATGGTTCCCGCTAAGGAGATAAACCAAGCTGCCAGCCAGCAGGGCTTGGCTACAAAAGCCCACGAAGCTGCAAGCTTATCCCGAGAAGGTGATTTGGGGTGTTTGTTTCTACATGCTGCCTCTCTCCCTGCACATGCTACATGTTTCTTCAAGTGCTTTTATATGCATAGATGAGCGCTGTTGTTGGAGATGTCTTTTGGGAAGCTATAAGTTGCATGTAACTGGCTAATCTCACTGGCTTCACTTAAGGACACCACCGTTGATTTGGTCTTCTTTAAGTTTAACTAGCCTGGTTCTCTCCTGGAGCCGCAGAAGGCACTGCTTAGTTGAGACGATACTTTTATTTATGTATTTATTTTTTTAAAACTTTTTATTTGGATTTGGGGTGTCTGTGTGTGTGTGCGCGCGCTTAGTCACTCAGTCATGTCTGACTCTTTGCAGCCCCATGGATTGTAGCCCAGCAGGTTCTTCCATCCATGGGATTCTCCAGGCAAGAACACTGGAGTGGGTTGCCATGCTCTTCTCCAGGGGATCTTCTCAACCCAGGGATCGAACCCAAGTCACCTGCATTGTAGGCAGATTCTCTACCATCTGAGCCATGTATAGCCGATGAATAAACAAAGTTGTGATAGTTTCAAGTGAACAGTGAAGGGACTCAGTCGTACATATACACGTATCCATTCTCCCCCAAACTCCCTTTCCATCCAGGCTGCCACATAGCACTGAGCGGAGTTCCCTGTGCTGTACAGCAGGTCCTTGTTTGTTATCCATTTTAAATTCAGCAGTGTGTACATGTCCATCCCGAACTCCCTCCTACCCCTTCCTCCATGTTCGTTCGCTAAGTCTGTGAGTCTCTTCTGTTTTGCATGTATATGTATCCCACACATAAAGGATTTCATATTTAATACAATATTTCTCCTTCTTTTTCTGACTTTCTTCACCCAGTATGACAGTCTTTAGGTGAGATGCTACTTTTATAAATGAATAACCTTGGTCCTAAATGGTCCTGCGAGGCAGGATGGGTAAGGATCACCGGCTCGTCTACTCCCAGCTGCGCGGACAGCTGCCCTCCTCACCACCGTCTGGCTTCAGCCCTCGGCACACACTTGGGGCGGCAGCTGCTTGATGTTCCTATGACAGGCATGGGGGCGACTCGTGGAGGGGAACTCTGGCACTTCTTCTCAGCAGAGGAGGCTATGTCTGGGGTCCTGGGAGCAGCTGGCTCTGGGTTGTGAGCTCTGCAGTTAGAGATGCAGGAGTTCTAGCTGTTGGCTATTTGGTAGATGTGAGTAGACTCTGAAGTCCAGAAACCTTGGAAAGAGTTGCCTATTCTCTGTATCAGTTGCAAAGTATTATATTATAGGATGGATAAACAACAAGGTCCTACTGGAGAGTACAGGGAACTATATCCAAAAACCTGTGATAAACCATAATGGAAAAGAATATGAAAAATGATATATGTATATATGTATGTATAACTGAATCACTTTACTGTACAGTAGAAATTAACACAACCTTGTAAATCAACTATACGTCAATAAAATAAATTTTTTTAAAATAAACATTCTTTAAAAAAAAGAAGAAAGCTTGTGATTATGGAGGAATTATGAAGCAATCCATGAACCTTCATTTTTTCAGACAAAGTATAATTACAGGGCTTCATTTCCCAGAAGATTCAGATGGACATCAAGGGCTCAATTCAGAATACAGTTTGCCATACTCTTTTTTTTTTTCTTCATGAATTACATCTTTCCTATGTTTTCTGAAGCACAGAATATAAAAACACAAGCTCTTTCTCATATTTAAGAATCCTATTATATCATTTTGAAATGAAATATGGAAAGGCTTTTTAATCATGTCAAGTGTTGTCAAATATATTTTTGCTACTACATGAAGTCATAAAATACGGGTAATAAAAAATAAAGGGGCTTCCTTGGTGGCTCAGCGGTCAAGAATCCACCTGACAATACAGGAGACTTGGGTTCGATCCCTGGGTTGGGAAGGTCGCCTGGAGAAGGAAATGACAACCCACTCAAGTGCTCTTGTCTGGGAAATCCTATGGACAGAGGAGCCTGGCCGGCCACAGTCCATGGGGTCACCAAGAGTTGGACACGACTTAGCGACTAAACAACAGCAATGAAAGACGAAAGAAAAGCTCATAAAATTAAAAAAAACATTTCCTCTTCTCTGTCTTATCTTATAGTCACTCACTGATTCATCAAACATGTTGTCCTTCCCTGTGTGGGGGGCAGGCTCCATGCTTCCTCCCTGAAGTGTGTTGGCTTCCTGGGCGATCCTGGGTGAGGTCACTGTCATTTCTGTAGCAAAGCTCTGGTTGGGAGTCAGGAGACAAAATCTGCCTTCTCCCGGGGACCGTGAGCCAGCCTCTTCCATCCTAAGAAGGTACGTTTCTCACCCGAGCTTCCTGGCATCTCTGATGTTCTCTTTCTGTTCTAATGGTGTGGAGGACTGGATTCGTGTGTCTGGACAAACCTAGTCTTCCTGTCTCCCCCTCAAAGGTGAGGAACAGACGAAAGGGGGATGAGGGACACCGAGAGGAAAACAGACAAAACACAGAAAGCCTGTGACTTCTTGCAGGGAGCTGAGCCACCAGGTTTGAACTTGGACGCCGCAGTGCCCCCATGCTCCCTGGCCGCTACCCGATGGTGCAGTCTGGATGGGTGTTCTCTGTCAAGTCAGCGACTGTGGCTCAGAGCGAAGACCGACTCACATACACATCGCCTTGGCAACGTTTAGGTAAACCTGCTCAGAGGCCAGAGGATACGGGACAGCTTCCTTTCTTCCTTTTTTCTTTCTTCTCTTAACAGTAGCCTAAGGTAAAGAGTGGTTGAGCTGGATTAACTCCCTCCTTTTGAAAAAGATTTCTTACCTAGGGATATATTTGGCTCTGAAATTGCCAGTGAAAATTCATCTAAGACGTCAGCCCAAGGCATTCTGGGGTCTTTAACTTTTACTGATAATTGGAGGGTGGAGTTGATGACTCGGTTGGATCCAGGGACACCTAAGTGGCCTTTTGTCTATGTAGCCAGCATCCGAGCCATTGACTACCTAGGGCCTCAGGATCCCGCACCACCAGGACGCTGAAACATCAGAATGGGTTTCCTCCAGAGGGGCCCAGAGCTGATGCAGGAAGCAATCTCACACCCCCATCCCCTCCAGAGGTCGACACTAAAAACTCCAAGAACTTATTTATAAGGCATCGAGTCTCTTGGACTCCCCTGACTGTTTTATTTTCTTGCTTTTCTGACTTGGACTTTGAGGCTGCATGCTTGAAGCAGCAAGCTTACCTGGGGGCCAAAATATGGGTCCAGTAAATACAGGGGTAAGGGTGTTCCAGGTGGCTTAGTGGTAAAGAATCTGCCTACCAACGTGGGAGATGCAAGAGACACAGGTTTGATCCCTGTGTTGGGAAGATCCTCTGGAGAAGGAAAGGACAACTCGCTCCAATATTCTTGCCTGGAAAAGCCCATGGACAGAGGAGCCTGGCAGGTTACAGTCCATGGGGTCGCAAAGAGCTAGACACAAGTGAGTGAGTGAACAAGCATCTTCAGACACAAATACAGCTTAGGGCTTTCTGGAGCTCAGCTTCCTAAGATGGGTGGAATCTATGCAATGTGAGAATCTCATTTTCCCGATTCTCTGAGCACTAGAGTTTCCATGTGGTGAGGGGTCCACAGCTGCAGTTGGAACTGGTGGGGCAAGGGCTTCACTCTGTACTTCCTGCCAATGTATGGGTAATAGAATTTAAACTCTTTCACTGATTGGGATAACCATAGGATATTCTTTTCCAAAGATAAAACATCTGAAAAATTACAGCCTCTATGGATCTGAGCCTTAGCTTTGCAACAGACAGATGCCTAGACATCCTAGCGTGTAGATGTGGAACACTTCTGGTGGGACGTTTTTAAAGACATTCAAGGAGCTCATGGGAGGAAATCCTTGGTGATTCCTGTGTACAGTTCATTGCTTCTTTTCATCTTTCTGTTACCTGGATTTTTCTGCCTTGGGTTATCTTAGAATACTGTGTCCTATAGCTTAGAACAGGCATCCCAGGTCAGTGGTGAAGAACCTGCCTGCAAATGCAGGCGGTGAAAGAGATGAGGTACAATCCCTGCCTGGGTCAGGAAGATCTCCTGGAGGAGGAATGGAAACCCAGTCCAGTATTCTTGCCTGTAAAATTCCATGGGCAGAGGAACCTGGTGGGCTACAGTTCATAGAGTTACAAAGAGTTGAACATGACTGAGCAACTGAACACGCACAGCTTAGACAAACAAAAAATGGGCTTAGTCTGAGTAAAGTTCAGAGCTCAAAGGTCTTTGGCACCTCCATACCTCTCCTTTGGAGATCTGCTTAACATTTTGGGAATGTGTGGAGATCCTTTGTTTTGGACTCTAAAGTTACTTAAGTCATATTTCTTCTTTACGAATCAAATGCCCTTGTCAGAATTTTTTTTCCTGTAGTTTAGAAGGTTCTATAGCACAGAGCACAGTATACGCAAAGCGATGGTTTTTCCAGTAGTCAAGTATGGATGTGAGAGTTGGACCATAAAGAAGGCTGAGCACTGAAGAATTGATGCTTTTGTATTGTTGTGTAGGAGAAGACTCTTAAGAGACCCTTGGACTGCAAAGAGATCAAACCAGTCAATTCTAAAGGAAATCAATCCTGAATATTCATTGGACTGAGGTTGAAGCTGAATCACCAACACTTTGGCTATCTGATGCAAAGAGCCAACTCATTATAAGAGACCCTCTTAAGAAATCTGTATGTAGGTCAGGAAGCAACAGTTAGAACTGGACATGAAACAACAGACTGGTCCCAAATAGGAAAAGGCGTATGTCAAGGCTGTATATTGTCACCCTGCTTATTTAACTTATATGTAGAGTACATCATGAGAAATGCTGGGCTGGAGGAAGCACAAGCTGGAATCAAGATTGCCGAGAGAAATATCAATAACCTCAGATATGCAGATGACACCACCCTTATGGCAGAAAGTGAAGAGGAACTAAAAAGCCTCTTGATGAAAGTGAAAGAGGAGAGTGAGAATGTTGGCTTAAAGCTCAACATTCAGAAAACTAAGATCATGGCATCCAGTCCCATCACTTCATGGCAAATAGATGGGGAAACAGTGGAAACAGAGAGACTTTATTTTGGGGGGCTTCAAAATCACTGCAGATGGTGACTGCAGCCATGAAATTAAAAGACGCTTACTCCTGGGAAAAAAAGTTATGACCAACCTAGACAGCATATGGAGAAGGCAGTGGCACCCCACTCCAGTACTCTTGCCTGGAAAATCCCATGGATGGGGGAGCCTGGTAGGCTGCAGTCCATGAGGTCGTGAACAGTCGGACATGACTGAGCGACTTCACTTTACTTTTCACTTTCATGCATTGGAGAAGGAAACGGCAACCCACTCCAGTGTTCTTGCCTGGAGAATCCCCGGGATGGGGGAGCCTGGTGGGCTGTCGTCTATGGGGTCATACAGAGTCAGACATGACTGAAGTGACTTAGCAGACAGCATATTCAAAAGCAGAGACATTACTTTACCAACAAAGGTCCATCTAGTCAAGGCTATGGTTTTTCCAGTAGTCATGTATGGATATGAGAGTTGGACAATAAAGAAAGCTGAACACCAAAGAATTGATGCTTTTGAACTGTGGTGTTGGAGAAGACTCTTGAGAGTCCCTTGGACTGCAAGGAGATTCAACCAGTCCATCCTAAAGAAGATCAGTCCTGAATATTCATTGGAAGGACTGATGCTAAAGCTGAAACTCCAATACTTTGGCCACCTGATATGAAGAACTGACTCATTGGAAAAGACCCTGATGCTAGGAACGATTGAGGGCAGGAGGAGAAGGGGATGACAGAGGATGAGATGGTTGGATGGCATCACCAACTCAACGGAGATGAGTCTGTGTGAACTCTGGGAGTTGGTGATGGACAGGGAGGCCTGGTGTGCTGCAGTCCATGGGGTCACAAAGAGTCGGACACCACTGAGTGACTGAACTGAACTGAACTGATGCTGGGAAAGACTGAAGATAGGATGGGAAGGGGATGTCAGAGGACAAGATTGTTGAATGGCATCACCGACTCAATGGACATGAGTTTGAGCAAGCTCTGAGAGATGGTGAAGGACGGGGAGGCCTGGCGTGCTGCAGTCGATGGGGTCGCAAAGAGTCAGACACGACTGAGACGGAACAGCAACAACAAATAGCACAGAGACTTAAGAACCCGAGATTTTCTATAACCGCCTTTAACATATGTTGACCCCTGCTTGTTTGAGACATTCAATTTTTTTTCTTTTTTTTTTTTTTTTGCCATCTCTGATAACAACCCCCCTTTGACTCTTCAGCCTTTAGTCAGCAACTTCCCAGGGAGAAGCAACCGAGGCCAACGGTGGGAGACCTCGAGGAGAGTGGGCAGGGAGGACGTAAACCCACTGCAGTCTGCAGAGTGTCTTCCATCTCCAGGTCTGCGTCAGTGTGGAACCTCCGGGGCCCTCCTAGCTTGAAGAGCTAGTGGCATCTCTCCCTGGCCTTGCCTGGGCTCCGACCAGTTTTCACGGAACTCTGATCTTGGCAGTGCAGGCTTGGAAGCCAAAAGTAGACTCTTTATACTTTGATCCTTAAAGAAACTGGAACAAATCTCATTGTTTATTAAAAAAAAAAAAAAGGCAAGGGTGAGTTTCCCTGGGGTATGGGGAGGATTGTGCTGGGAAAGAAGGCACGTGGTCCAAGCAAAGGCTGCTGAGAAAAGTCTTCCAGTTGGATGGGGTTCCTACGTTTCTCCGGGCAAAGGGGAGATCTGCTCACAGATAAAAATCAGCTCATCACCCTCCGAGCAGCAGCTGGGCGGGTAGCCAGGTTGGGAAGAACAATGATTTCCTCACTTTTAAATCTGATTATTATTTCAGAGTTATTGGAAGCCTGTGATGCATTTGGCTCAGCAGCCAACACGCAGGAGGAGGAGGCAGCCTGGTGGGATTCATGCTTTCCTCTTTGCTTTTTCCATTTTTCATCAACTGAGTCAGCATCTCACTAGTTAAGAGACACTGAGCCAAATCTCATGGGATCGCCATGGAGCCACCAAAATGGTACCCGCCTCGCTCTCCTCCAAGCCCCCAGGTCAAGTCGGCCTGCTCCTTGCTCTCATGCCCACCCCACCTCTTTCTGCATCTGTGTCAACGAGACGAAGTGTCTATTTCATTTAAAACGACTCTACGATGGATGGTTTTCTATTATTGCCTCAGAACAAACCATCCTGGTGATTACCATGGCATTATAACTTGAAAGAGAAGAGAAAAGGTTTGGGATGGCAGACATTCTCTTTTCGTATTTGCTTTTAATATTTATTGAGCGCTTCTGTCTGTTGGACTCAACGTGTTATGAATTATTTAGCTCACTCCTCGGACCTCCTTACGAGACAGGCCCCGTGTTATTGGCCCCGTTTGACGACTGTGGAAAGAGGTTGGGAAAACTACAGGGGCTCCCTGAGCCAGGAAGTTCACGTTCATCTATCTTCTCATCAAGTCCCCGGATGAACCACTCTGCGTCCTGCCTCCTGTGCTTCTTAACTTTGGTCAGAGCCTCATGTTCTAAAATATCAAAAGCCGATGGACAAGTTTTCAGGAACTGAATTAAAACTCGGGTTTGCAGAAGTGTTTATAACTAGTGGTCTGACACGTCAAGCATATTGAAGTTGAAAGCATCCATTTAAGGATGCATGCTTATGTTTTATTTTTGCTTCTGAGACCAAACTGGAGCTCTCTTATCTTCACTTTGGAAAAGGCCATTGGAAAACCAAGTCATCTTGGGATAATCTCAGCGCAGTGCACCCAGGGATCAAGCAGCTGGTTGGCTTGTTGAACAAGCTATCCAAAGGTGGGATAATCTCACCCACTGGATCCAAGATGGCACACCTGTTGGTGACCCTCCGGGAGATTACTAGTCCTGGTACTCCCTGCGAGTGGCTCTCATGAGGAATTGTTTCACCCCCACCCCCTCCATTTGCCCATTAGAGAAGCTCAGGATGAAACAATCTGGATATGAGTAAGTGCTATAGGTGTTTGCAAATGAAGCCAAGATTTTTGCAGTTGGTTGCTGTTTTTTTTCTTTGGGGCTAACAGTGGATTGTGGTTTATGGCCAGGTGCAGAGTTGTTTATAGACTGTTAGTGGAAGGAGCATCCAGAGTAGAGGGAGCCGATGGCAAACACTGTATCCTCCAGGGCCAGGAACCCCAACCTCTGGGATCTAACACCTGATCATCTGAGGGGGAGCTGATGCCATAACAATAGAAATGAAGTGCACGGTCAATATGATCACCCCCAAACCATCCCCCACCTGTGGTCCATGGAAAAATGGTCTTCCATGGAACCAGTCCTTGGGGTCCAAAAAGTTGGGGGCATTTCATGGATGGCTCATGGATCCCCCTGAGAAAGTTGAAGTAGAATATTTAAGTCAAGTTTCCATATAAATCACTCTGGATCTAGAAGAGATTTATCATCAGGAGATGAGTCAGTTACATTGCTAGGTCCTGAGTTAGCACTGGGTATTGCTAAAGCTGAAGCTCTGATATTTTGGCTACCTGATGCGAAGAGCTGACTCATTGGAAAAGACCCTGATGCTGGGAAAGATTGAGGGCAAAAGGAGAAGGGGGCGGGGGCGGTAGAGGATGAGATGGTTAGATAGTATCAGCGACTCAGTGAACATGAATTTGAGCAAGTTCTGGGAGGTAGCAGAGGACAGAGGGGATTGGAGGGCTGCAGACCAAGGGAATGCAAAGAGTCAGACACAACTTAGTGACTGAACAACAGCAAGGACACTATTCAGTGGGATTTTAACAGAGGAACAAGTCAGATAGTAGGGAGCGGGGATGATTTCTTGTTTTCCAAAGGAGTAATAGATAATCATGGCCTGGCTGGAGCTGTGGTGCCCATGGGGTCGATTCTAGGAGACCATTTCTGAAATATCCCTTCAAAGCAAAAATGTGTGTGCGTCACTGGGCTGAACTCAAGAGTCTAAGCGAGGCAGACCCTCAGGTTGATGACTGCACCCCGGCACATCTGGAAGGTCCTTTGCTGGGTTGACAGTGTCTGACAAAGGCACCCGTGACTCATCAGCTGTTGAGCATCACTCTTGAAGCCTCCCCACCTCCCAGTCTGCGTCCTTTCCAGGCCCTCATCAAGGGGACCAAAGGCACAGATGCGTGCAGCAGATGATCTGGTCTGGGATGCAGACTGTACCATCGTGCAAAGAAGCCACTCAAAGGGTGACCAGGTCTGGCTTCCTCAGCACCACATCCCCTTGTCTGAGGGACCCAGTATGGAAGGAATGGTCCAGGGACCCAGGGAGTGCAGAGCTGCTCGCCGCCTACCGGAGTCATTCACAGGAGTATAGGTTTACTTCCAGAAGGTCCAGGAAGTTGGCTCAAATCCCTTCCCGCACTTCCTGAGAGCCAGGCCCTAGAAAATGCGGGTGCACGTGTTCGAGAAGATATCAGGCATTTGCCCAGCTTTTTGTGCATTTTCGTTCTCCTTCCACAGATGCTCTTCTTGAATTTTATTTATTTATTTTTGGCTGTGCTGAGTCTTTGTTGCCGAGAAGGCTTTTCTCTATTGCAGAGCTCAGGTTTCTCCCTGCAGTGGCTTCTGTTACTGCGGAGCATAGGCTCCAGGCACACAGGCTTCGGTATCTGCGGCCTGTGGGCTCAGTGGTTGCAGTCCCCGGGCTCTAGAGCACAGGCTCAATAGCTGTGGAGCAAAGGCTTAGTCGCTCTAAGGCATGTGGGATCTTCCCAGACTAGGAGTCAAACTTGTGTCTCCTGCATTGGCAGGTGGATTCTTAACCACGGAGCCACCAGGCAAGTCCTTCATGGATGCTTTGATGCCCAAAGTGTCCTTGAGTTGGTTAATACAATAAGCTATTGCAATTATTGAGGGAATGGATGGAATAAATGAGAGCACTAAGGGAGCAGAGGTCAGTGCTTATAAAAGCAATCGAGGGACTTCCCTTGCAGTCCACTGGTTAGGACTTCGCCTTCCAGTGGTGAAGTGGGGGGGTCTGTGGGTCGGTCCCTGGCTGGGGAGTCAAGATCCCACAAGCTTCACAGCACACCCCCCAAAATAAAACATAAAAGAGAAGCAATATTGTACCAAATCCAGTAAAGACTTTTAAAAATGGTCCACATCAAAAACAAAAACTTAAAAAAAAAAATAAAAGCAATTGAATCATTTCTCCTCACTCTTTCAGAACACAGTTTAAGGTCAGGGCCAAGAGAAGACATTTTCTGGGAAATTGGTAATGCTTGGAATATTGCTGGGAAAATGAAAAGTTTAATAGCTATCATTTTGAGAGTGTGATATGTAGCAGGCATTGTACTAAGAGTTTGGCTTTGTTTGTTTATAAATGCATTTATATCTTGCATAAATCAGAGAAAGATTGGCTTCTCCCATCAAGAAGTACTATTTTTCCAACCCTTGAAACTGGGTGTGGCTTTGCGCCTTGGGTTAATGTGTTTTGGTTTGTTTTTAATTGGAGTACAGTTGCTTTGCAATGCTGTGTTAGTCGCTACTGCACCGGAAAGTGAATCAGCTACACGGAAAACTTCTTGAGTTGCATGAAGTGTGTCAAGTTCCCTTTCGAGTTTCAAGAGGGAACATGGAATCTCTCGAGACGCTGCAGTGGAAAAGAGCCTCATTTCGCGTTAAGGGGAGAATCTCCTGGCTTTTCTCCAGTTGCGGCGGGAAGCTTGGGGTTCCTCTCGAGTTGCGACGGGGACCTCAGGGATTTTTGTATTTCTTTTCCATTTAGGTCACCACAGAGCACTGCAATGTCTGTTCTCATTTGCTGTCTTTAACGTTTAACATGCCCTATCTCATTTCATCGTTACCACTCTGAGGCTGGTAGAATTACCCCCATTTTTACAGATGAGGAAGTTGAGGATCCATCCATGAGAAAATTTACGTTTCCTCCCGATTTGCATTTCTGGTAAGTAGCAGCATTCGGATGGGAAGGCAACTCTGTCCTCAGGCCTTAGGACTTCGGCAGATTATTTAAACCTCAGCCTTGGATGCCTGGCGTCTGTGGTCTGTTAATCTGACTTGTGGCCACGGTGTGGATGCTGCAGTGACATCCCACCGCTCCGATAACCTCGCCACCCAAAGCATCTCTCTCCCCACATGATCCCTTCTCACCCCATCCCCCCTCTTCTGAGGTTTCTTTCTCGCCAGCTTCCTCTTCTCCTCGTTGTGAAATGGTTCTGTCTCTGTTGCTGCCTGTCCCAGCCCTTAGGCGAGAGGAGCTGAAGTCAATTCCCTAGGTCTGCCCTGACCTGTCTGTCGCATCTCACACCGCACCGGGGAGGCTTCTCCTCTCGGCTTTGTTAATCACTTCCATTTGGCATTGTGTGAGTTTTATGGTCTTTACTTCCGCCCTCGCTCTGCCCCGTTCAATTATGTTTACCTTTGAAAGCAACACTGGAAGGGAAAAATCTCTGCCTTCTGCCAGATGTTAAACAAGAAAAGCGCTCCTTAGACACACACACTTGCACATTTCTGCCTCTAGTTTTTCTCTTTATTTTATTTAAGATTTCTTTTTTTTGATGTGGACCATTTTGAAAGTCTTTATTGAATGTGTTACAATATCGCTTCTGTTTTATGTTCTGGGTTTTGGCCCCAAGGCATGTGGGATCTTAACTCCCTGACCAGGGATTGAACTTGCACCCCCTGCCTGCACTGGGAGGTGAAGTCTTAACCACTGGACCGCCAGGGAAGTCCCTTCTTCTTTAACACACATGGATAAATAGAGAGAGAGCAAAGACCAGCTCCTTGTTTTTAACAATGAGCAGAAGGCATGTTGTCCTGGGGTATGCGTGTTCATGCCTGCTCAGTTGCTCAGTTGTGTCCAACTCTTTGCGACCCCATGGACTGCAGCCCACCAGGCTCCTCCGTCCCTGGGGTTTTCCTGGCAAGAATGCTGGAGTGGGCTGCCATTTCCTCCTCGACCCAGGGACCAAACCCACGTCCCCTGCTTCTCCTGCATTGATGGGGGAATTCTTTACCCCTGAGCCACCTGGAAAGCCCTTGTCTTGGGGTATGAGGTCCCTAGATTAATGCGTCTCACACTTGAATGCACATAGAAACCACCAGAGCTCACAGAAGATACTGATTCTGATTCAGTAGGTCTTGAGTCTGAGATTCCACATTTCATGCCAGGAGGTCACAGATGATGCTTTACCTAAGGATCCAAGTTTTCCCTGCCCTCTTCCTTCCGTGCCGCCCTCTCTGGCCCTGAGGTTTCTCGCTCTCCATCTTCCAAGGAGTGCCCTTGCCTCGGGAGCTCTTCTGGGCTTCCCGGTCATGCAGGATCTCCCACAAATGCTGTGCCCATCTCAGCGGGATCACCTTTAATGGCCAAGAGCCTTTTATGGTTTAGGCTGGAGTCTCCCCACTAAGCCCTTCCCAGGATAACAGTTAGTTGTGCCTGGCTGGTAGACAAAAAAAGTGCCTTTTGTTGGAGCCAGTTTTCCCCAAAACGTTAAAGGCACCTTTATCTCCGGGTAATTAAAGCTCTGACTGATGAATGCATAATTACGCATAAGCCGGACTCAAATGATCACCTTGGTCTTTCATCTCTGAGCTTACTTCATGCAGAGAGGTAACCGTCCCGGGCGTGCTTTAGAGAATAGCTATTTGGAGGTGTCTGAGTTGGGTGGAGCCCTTCCAGGGGCTGGCCAGCCCCTCAATGACTGTGATCTGTGAAGGTCAGAGTTGTGTCTGTCTCCATGGAGTTGTGGCTTTGGTGGCTGCAGGGGCCTTGGGGAAGGTGTAACACTGCTCAGGATTTGCCAGACTGTTTGGAGGTTCAAACTCCAGCCGGTGGATCTGGCCCCGTTCTGCTTGTGGATGAAAGGGCAGATGGGGCTCTACTGTTTCTGGCACCTGGATCCCTGATCTCCCCCGACCCCCTCGCTGCTTGAGAACAGGCTCATCCTTCATCTGGCCGCCCTTCGCCGTGGTTAAGCCGGTATCACTGCTGGCCTGTGACTGTCTCACTCGGATCTGGGTCAGCGCTGACTTCTCACCTCCTGGGAAGATGTTCATGGAAGCAGAGGGAGTGCTGGGTAGATTTCCAGGTCTCAGAACACCTGAACCAAAAGAGACCCATCGAGTGAGGATAGAATTCCCGGGTTTCAGAGGCCAAATGAGCTCAACCCACCCCCCACCGTGAGCTCTGCAGCGGGTGCGTGCTCAGTCACCAAGTCATACCTGGCTCTTTGGGACCCTGTGGACTGTAGCCCGCCAGGCTCCTCCGTCCATGGAATGTCCCAGACAAGAATACTGGAGTGGGGTGCCATTTCCTCCTCCAGGGCATCCTCCCGACCCAGGGATTGAACCCACTTCTCTTGCATTGGCAGGAGGATTCTTTACCACTGGATCACCTGGGCAGCAACAGATCACGTCTGCAACAGACCACCACATGTTCAACTCTTCTGAGTCCCCGGTTTCTCAGCTGTGAGATGGACACTGAGGCATCACCTTCAAGGGATGGATTTGGTGAAAGGAGGTCTGCTTTGGCTTAGCATATGGTCTGGCTATGCTTTGGTATTACTATCCCTTTGCATAGTGGAGAGGTGTAGAGATAGTGCAGGACAGGGAGGGGCTTCCCAGGTGGCACAAGTCACAAAGAACCGGCCTGCCGACGCAGGAGACCCGGGTTCAACCCCTGGGTCGGGAAGATCCCCTGGAGGAGAGCATGGCAACCCACTCCAGTCTTCTTGCCTGGAGAATGCCACAGACAGAGGAGCCCGGCGGGCTACAGTTCATGGGGTCACAAAGAGTCGGAAATGACAGAGCGACGGAACAACAACAAATACTTCTGAATGCTCCTTGGCTGCTGTGGGCCAACAGGAATCGTTTGAGTCACCGCTTTGAGGGTTCCTTCCTCCCTAACAGATCCTCAAAAGCTGTTGAACCCCACGGGACGGGTGCAGTGGACTGCTTCTTTAAATGGTTGGTATGGGGGTTACAGCAAACTCTCGTCTGATCTCCACAAGTGCAGGGTCTCATGTGGGGGCCAATTAGCTGGGTCTAAACATACATGGTAAAATAAAGGAAATCATCCGGAGGCATTCATGGGTAAGTAGCCCTTTGATGCGTAACTGCTACCTGCCATGCTCGGCGCTGTGTATTTTTCAGACGTTAATTTATCCTCTACTTTCACTGGCCTACTTTGGAGGCTTAGAGAGGCAACTACTCCCAGTTTGTATTACAGTTAACTCACCCACACAGGGATCCCGCTCCCAATAAAGAGATCTGACACCACTGTTCTTTTAAGCCTGAGGTCTTGGCTATTTTTTGCTTTTTGCAATTCATCGACAAGTTTCTCAAATGTGCCTCCCTTCCCGTATAAGACATTCATCCTTCAATTCGCCTGAAACGAGGCTTCCACTCCCAGCTGTCTGCTGACTGTCACTGAAAGGCCAATAACAGCTCTTCGTGGTCCCATTCAATCATCTTTTCTCCTTGAGGCATCTCTTTCTTTTCTACACTCCATTGTTGGTGGAAGCGTTTTCCTTCCACTCTAAGACACGGTTTCCAGCTCATCTCCTCTCTCTTGCCTCACTCCTTCTCTCTTTGCTGCCTTTTTCCGTCTTCGTACTTAGGATTTCGGTCTGATTTCCGTAGCACATTCCTTGAAGAATTCATCTGTGGTCACAGTTTCAGCTCTATCTTTTATGCCAACCATTGTCTAAACTTGCGTCTTCAGACTTTTCCTCTAATGAGCTACAGGCATGGTCACCTGAACCCCTCGAGATGTCTGGGCAGGACCTCCACAAGCCTAAGACACACTCTCTGTCCCTCTGTGACTCTCCGTTCACTTTCTGGTGTCTCTGTTTTTGCCAGGGTTCGACAGGCCCTCCTCACTGCCCACACCAAGGAGAAATCCGTTACCTTTGACCACTCCGTGGTCTGACCCTCATGTTCAGCTTTGTACCCTAGACCTACAGCCCCGGTTCCTGACCACACCAGCCCGTCCCTCTTTGAGGCCCTGAACACCTCACATCTGGCTTACTGGCACGATTTCCCAAATGCTTTAAATTCTTTCATCCGTTCTCCAGACTGGGGCACTCTATGCCACCCAGCCAAAGTATTTCTTCTTCTGGAAATGCCAACTTTATTATATTTGTCTGCCTGGAAAGCCTACAAAACCAGTGACACAAGCCTTGACTTGACTTGAGAAGTTCTCCGTGATCTCTATTTCTTTCCAAACTGCTTCGCCACTGATCACCCACAGAAACACTTGGCTCAAGTCAAATTAGACTGCGTTCTAATTAGGATCAAGTTCCATTGCCAGTAACAGGATAGCCCCAAATATCAGAGACGTAAACTACTCAGAGGCTTGCTTCTCTCTTATTTCAAAGACCCGGTCTAGGCAGCCCAAGACAGGAATGGTGTTCATCCAGGTACCCGGAAACCCAGCCTGCTTCTGTCCTGTTGCTTCCTTGTGTGACCTCTAGTGCCAAGGTCACCCTAGATAGCCATTTCACATCAAACTCTCCAACCCGCAGTCCAGCCAGAAAGGAGGAAGGAGCAAAGGATACAGGTTTTTCCTCTGAGGACATTATTTGAAAATTGGACGGATAGTTTCCCCTTAAATCTCATGGGCCACAGTTAAGTTATGTGGCCATATGCAGGTACAAAGGAGACCAGGGAATGTATATTTACTGTTGGGAGGGGGGCAGGTTCTTGTTCGTGCCAGGCTAAGATTCAGGGTTTTGATACGGAAGCAAGAAGTAGGAATAGCCAGTCATCCTTGCTGTTGTCCAGCTCTTTGCGACCCCATGGACTGCAGCACGCCAGGCTTCCCTGTCCTTCACTGTCTCCCGGAATTTGCTCAAACTCTTATCCATTGAGTCAGTGATGCCATCCAACCATCCAACCATCTGTCTCCTTCTCCTCCTGCCTTCAATCTTTCCCAACATCAGGGTCTTTTCCAATAAGCTGGCTCTTTGAATCAGGTGGCCAAAGTATTGGAGCTTCAGTTTCAGCATCAGTCCTTCCAATGAGTATTCAGGGTTGATTTCCTTTAGAATTGAGTGGTTTCATCTCCTTGCAGTCCAAGTGACTCTCAAGAGCCTTCTCCAGCACCACAGTTCAAAACCATCAGTTCTTCAACACTCTGCCTTCCTTATGGTTCCCTTACATCTGTACCTGACGACTGGAAAACCACAGCTTTGACTCTACGGACCTTTGTCTGCAGAGTGATGTTTCTGCTTTTTAATATGCTGTCTACATTTATCATAGCCATGCCGTGCAGGGCTACCCCAGACAGACTGGTCATAGTGAAGAGTTCTGACAAAAAGTAGTCTATTGGAGGAGGAAATGGAAACCATTCCAGTATTCTTGCCAAGAGAACCCTACGAACAGCATGAAAAGGCAAAAAGAAAGCTACGATCCCTGCTACAGCCAACCTTTTCTTTTCCTCGCAAGCCGTGATCTTTTTGTCACCATGCTGATAAAAAATGGTCTTGCCTGGCATGCTCTCTGACTTAACCTGAATCCTACTCCTCAGAGAAATGGGCACTGATTTGGATTTGCTCACATTCCAGTTTTCTCACTGATTCAATGAGTTTGAGCAAGCTCTGGGAGATGGTGAAGGACAGGGAAGCCTGGCATGCTGCAGTCCATGGGGCCACAAAGAGTCAGACATGACTGAGAGACTGAACAACATCAGCTTTCTCACCCTCACTTGCCATGAGGCCTCAGATAATGTCTCTGAGCCTCAGTTTTCCCCTCTGTCGAATGGGGTGGCAAAGCTACTGTGGATAATGACGATGGTTATTATTATTATGAGGATCACACAGGCGGTTTTCATAGAGAGCCTGGCACAGCCTATGCCCCTGAGAAGGAAAGCTCATCAAAAATCATGAGCTTTATGATTTATCTCAAAAGACTCAACCCAGGTCCTTTTCCTTTCACAGACAGCTCCTTCTGCATATCAGATTAGGACAACTGTTCTCTGCATTAAATTCTTCCAATAAAACAGATATTGTTTGAGACACTGATGTGAAAATGAATATGAAATCTTCATCTTATTTTTTTAAGTTTCGAACTTTCAGAAAAGTTGAAAGAATAATTGCTTCGACGTTCTTGAATTGTTCCCTTACGTGACGGTTTCTCCGTGTACCCATGCCCAATTTTTTCTCAGTCAGGTGAAATATCTCTTGAAGGCAACCACCATGTGCTAAACAGGATGTTGCCTTGGTTTTTTATCTTTGCTTTCTTAAAAAACCTGCTGAGTCCCTCCAGTGCCGCTTAAGAAATTTATGCCCTTCACTTTGCCCTGTCTTCTGTCTGTGATGATTTCGGTGGGTGTCAAAACAGCTGAAGGCAGCAAGAAAGGCACGGGGTATGATTTTTAAGACTTGCCACAACTATCTCTTATTATTTTAAGATGAGTTCTCCAGTCAGGGGAGTCCTTCTGTCACTTCTCCTTTGCACGTATCTTAACTTCCAGGAGTATTCTCTTTTGAAAAATTGTAGGTGTCTTTTTAATAGTAGTTTATTTGTTTCAGCCATACTGCATGGCATGTGGAGTCTCAGTTCCCTGACCAGAGATGGAACCCATGCCCCCTATAATGGAAGCACAGAGTTCTAACCACTGGATCTCCAGGGGAGTCCCTCCCAGAAGAATTCTTTTTAAAAAATATATGTATTTAGCTATTTATTTGGCTGCATCGGGTCTTAGTTGCAGCACACAGGATCTTTAGTTGCAGCGTGTGAACTCTTAGTTGCGGCCTGTGGGATCTAGTTCCCTGACCAAGGATTGAACCCAGGCCCCCTGCATTGAGAGCCTGGAGTCTCAGCCACTGGACCCCCAAGGAAGTCCCCCAGATGTATGCTGAAAGCAAACAAGCAGTTGAAATACACAGCTGCTAAGTGAGTGAATGAATGTGTGGCTCAAGAGATCTAACGTATGACAACGGGGAAGGGACTCAGGTGGTCAGTGACAGAGCACAGCCTCGGCCCTGCGTGAATCCAGGGGAGTAAGCTGCATCCTGTAAAGAGCAAGCTCACCTGGAGTCAACAAATGGTCCTGAGGATGTCTTGAGCATCTCCCCGTCTGTCTATAAGGAAGTCTAAATTAACCAATTTTGATGTCAATCTTGTCTCCTAAGAGAATTATATTACTAAGATATAACATATATTCTGAGCCTCTGGGGCAGCTTGATGGATTAGATTTCACTGTCTTTCCTTCTTGGACACTGCAGGGGATTAAGATGGCTTCCCAAAGGCAGTCAGAGAGACTTAATCTCCTTCAGCTCTTTTTCCCTTGGGGTGGCTGTTGTCCCATCTATTTTGCAGAAGGTAGTAGGAAGGACAATCTTAGAGGCAAAATCACTCCCCTAGTGCATCTTTGTAAATATGAAATGATAAAGCTCTATGTAGCATATTGGGTCAGAAAGGACCTTCACTTTATGCAAAACTTGCACGGTAGGTATTGCTATTCCATTTAAAAAATGAGCTCACCAAGAGCCAAAGAGGGTTACACCAGATCACACAGCTCCCAAGGGGTAAAGGCAAGATTTGAATCAGATTTCTTTAAGCCTCCCAATTTTTTTTAAGTTCCACTATGGAAGCCTCTCCATGAAAATTTCATTAATCAAGAAGATCTTCCAGAAAATATAAAAATCTGCAGACTTGCTGTCGTCGGTCTGCAAGCAGCAAGTGAACATGCAGTTGTGTAATACTCAACTTCAGTAATACTCAATATTATTGAAGAAATTGCAATATCTTCAGTATCTAGCTGTTTTCCCATCCTGTTTTTCTCTTGTCCACAACTTCCAGAAAATAAACTAATGTCAAGGAAGGTCATGTTGCTTGTTCTTTGTCCAGGCTCTGGAACTTGAGAATTAGCAGTCTTTTTCCTTTTAGTTTTAAAAAGTTATTTCTGGGACTTCCCTGGTGGTCCAGCAGCCAAGACTCCAAGCTCCCAGCGCAGGGGGCCTGGGTTCGATCCCTGGTCAGGGAACTAGATCCCACGTGCGGCAACTAAGAGTTTAAACATTGCAACTAGAAAGATGACACGTGCTGCAGCTAAGACCTGGCACCTGGCTCAGCCAAATATACAAAAAAAGAAAACGCTGTGGGGCGTACAATAACCGACAAACAATTTTTACGTAGTTATTTTCACTTCGTGAAATTACTTCTCCGAAACTCTCTGCTTGGGATGCTCACTGCAGTTAGGATGCAGCTTGCCCAAGAGGAAGCACATTCTCACTGAGTCAGAGGCCTTTGCACTCTCTCTTCTCTCTCTGTCTGGCACATATGATACATATTTTATAGCCTGTAATGTGCATGTACACCTATGACACACACACGTCATGAGAACAGATAAAATGCATTATTATCCCTCATCTAGGTCACCAAATAACGTGCCGGCGGAACAAAGGCTCCCGCGGGAAAGATCGCAGAGCCTGTTGGCGTTTGTCTCGCTCCCCCTGGCCTCGCGCTCCACCCGCCTCCCCTCCCCTGGCATTGGCGCTCCATGTCGCGCTGCAGAGCACCGCATTCCTCCGAGGTTTAATCTCTGCAGCGTTCCGGCATGCGAGTTATTAAGAGGAGATTGGGAGGGCTCTGATGATGGCTCGATGGAGACTTTTCCTGGATAAAAGGCCCTTGCCCGGGCTTAGCCTGACTTCATTTGCGGTAATCCCGCCGCCCTCTTGCCGGGTTTTGCTTTCCTTGGGGCCGGGGCTGGGGAGCAGGGGAGGCAGGTGCAGGGAGAGGACTCTGCGGGGATCAGCAGGGGCTCCAAAGGCGTGACCTGAAGGCGCTGTTGCTGTTTTGAAGGCGCTGCTGCTGTTCCGTCGCTCAGTCTGTCTGCCTCTTGCAACCCCATGGACTGTGGCCCGCCAGGCTACCCTGTCCATGGGATTCTCTAGGCAAGAATACCGGAGTGGGTTGCCATTTCCTCCTCCAGGGGATCTTCTCGACCCAGAGATGGAGCATGAGTCTCCTGTATCGGGAGGCAGGTTCTTTACCACTGCTGCTGCTGCTGCTGCTAAGTCGCTTCAGTGTCCGACTCTGTGTGGCCCATAGACGGCAGCCCACCAGGCTCCCCCATCTCTGGGATTCTCCAGGCAAGAACACTGGAGTGGGCTGCCATTTCCCTCTCCAATGCATGGAAGTGAAAAGTGAAAGTGAAGTCTCTCAGTCGTGTCCGACTCTTAGCGACCCCAAGGACCGTGGAGCCACCACAACCCTTATTGGAGGAAACGGAAGAGGGGTTTGAGAGCTTGACTCGGTGGCTGGGGGGTTGAAACAACTCCCTGCTCAAACAGCCCTGGTTAGGGGGCCAGCCTTTTAAGGCTTTTCGATACAATGTCAAACAAGGCCAAGCTACTTGCTTGACATTGAGGTTGACATTGACTCCAGGTCCCAGTACAGAGTATGCAGTACCCATGTCCTAAAAGGGCAGTTACTTATTTGGAGAAAAAAAAAAAAAAACCAAAACATATAAACAGAAACGATATTGTAACAAATTCAATGAAGACTTAAAAACAACAACAAGAACAACAAAAAGAGGACCCAAGAGAACGGAGAGGGGGTAGGGGACCAGAGGAATGATTTTACTGATGGGATGGGGACAGAGTTTGATATAGTCTGGATATATTAATATGAAGGAAGGTTTAGAGACTAATGCAAATACCCAACAGGAATCTGGGGTACACGGAAGCATGAGCTTGGATGGAAGTTCAGAACTTGACTTCTAAACATGAAAGCCATCAGTTCTTGGGTCATCATTAAAGCTCTAAGAATGAATGCGCTCTCCCAGGGCTGGAGAGAAGAAAAAATCACATCCCTGGACTGAGACTCAATGCTTTAGTCATAAGCAATTAAAAACAATGGAGGGAAAGGAAATGAAACCAAACAAGAGGAGCCCTTTTTGGGAATTCACACAGTGAGTCCCTTGGGTCCTCAGTGTACAAGGACAAGGCAGTGTCTCCCACAGCCTAGGGAGTTCCAAGGCCCTGCAGAGTTCTGGGAGGTACCAGGCGACCTTGACTGTGGTCCCCGCAGGCCTGCTTCCTCTTGATGCAGAGACCAGTTTTGAGTGTTTAACATCCTCCTCACTGAAGGACATGTGGCTTCTCAGATTTCCTCCTCGATGTCTTTCCTGGAAATATGCAATCCTAGTTTCTGCCTCCCGTCCAGAAATCACAGGGTTTGAAACCCTCTCGCTGAGTGTCTTTGCAGGTGCCTTCAGCTCACGGCATTGTCTGTAGAACACCATGTTTCTCTTCTAAATGAAGGCACATAGGGGTTTTGTATCCAGAGACAGGTTTCCTGACAATTTCGCTTCATCCCTGTTTCCTCATCTAGGTACAAAGGAGATCAGATTAGCTTTTTTAGTCGATCACTTTCTCTTTTGACAGTGTTGTATTTATTACATGTCTCTTCACATATTATTTATCTTTGCATCATCCATACCCCTTATCCATATTGACTACTCAACAGAGCTTGTTTAGTGATTAATTGGGTTATTGAATTACAAAAGTCAGAGTAAAGTAGAATACGGTTTACTCCTGAGCCCCAACTATACCTCTTCCCTTCTCTTTTTCCTCCGGGTTTCCCCAAACCTGTTGAATTAAACAGTGGTAGATTATGGTTGCTGGGTGGGGGAAAGGTTAGGGGGAAGGGGTAATTAGGGAGTTTGGGATGGACATGTACACACTGCTATATTTAAAATGGATAACCAGCGAGGTCCTACTGTGTAGCACAGGGAACTCTGCTCGATGTTATGTGGCAGCCCGGATCAGAGGGGAGTTTGGGGGAGAATGAATACATACTTATGCATGGATGAGTCGCTTCACTGTCCACCTGAAACCATCACAAGATTGTTAATTGGCTGTATTCCAATATGAAATAAAAGTTTTTTTTTTTTTTTAAGTGCTAGAATGTGTTTGTCTGTGTGTGTAATTTCCTGTAGGGAGAGACTGTATTGTAGTTACTTTGGGAAATTCTGTGTTCACAACAGTGATGGGCAAGGCTCCCTTCCTGCAGGGTTTCTCAGTGGCTTTATTGCACTAATGTATATTGTGAATTGCGCCGTTTGAGTAGGGCAGTGTATTGAATAGGCAGCGTTTATGTAGGAAACTATCTTGGACTGCAGAAACCACTCCCCATCCTTCTTAAAAGACTATTTTGAGGAACCATTTCCTGTCTATTCCACTTTGGAAACCACTCACTGGTTGCCATGATGTTGAGTCGTAAGAAAAAAAAAATATGCATACTAGATTTGAGATAGAACAATTTGAGTTGTTACATTAGTTAAGATCTTTCAGGATCCCCAATTTCAGATGTTTTCTTTTCCCCAAAGTAAAATCTAGGAGAGAAGAAACTCTGAAACGGGCCTTTCGTGGTGCAGAGAATCAGAGTATTTCAGCCAAAACCTGACAATATTCCTATGGATGGTTGAAGGATGTTTCATTCCATTCAAAATAGTGTTTGTCCTGCAAGTTTGAGGCTCTCGTAAAGAGAAGTCAAACCCCGGCACACCCTGAGCGCTATAAAATTACTCATGAGAAACTTGTTGTCAATTACCAGAGTAAAATAATAGGGTGTTTTTTTCTCTCTTGATTGAAAATACCACTTCTCAGCCAAGAAGTCATGAGAGTGCCGTCAAGGGCCGGATGTGTCGCTTCCCAGCAGGGCTGGACCCGTGGCGGAGACTCACCCGATGGGTGGGTTTATAGCTTACCGGGTGTTCTGGGCAGGCCACACGAGACGTTCTCACAAGGAGCTGCAGGAGAGCGCTTTTGCTCACGGTTGGTTCCATTTTCCTTTCTGAGGTTGTCCCCACCTCTCGGCCCCACGGAGCTTGCCTGCAGCCCTGAAGAGTTCTGTATGTCCTTGATAGGCTTTCTGTGAGCACGCTGGCATGCCATCCCTTGGCTGCCCATTCCCCCGTCCTCACAGCCGAGCTGAAAGTTCCCACAGCCTCTGGGTAGCTGGATCTCTGGGGGAAGAACTCCTTTTTTGTACCCTCAGGATGAATGAGAAGAAAAAAACTGCCTTGGCAATTGCACTGGGATTGGTTTTTTCACGGCTCAGTCCGGAAGAGATGTGAATTCCACCCTTGGGTCAGGTAATCCCCCAGAGGAGGGCATAGGCAACCCACTCCAGTATTCATGCCTGGAAAATCCCCTGGATGGAGGAGCCTGGCTCCTGCAGCCTATAGCTACAGTCCATAGTGTTGCAAAGAGTTGGTTGGACACGACTGAAGTGACTTAGCCCAATCTAGATGGCAAAAGGAAGCTTCTCAAAAAATCGCCACACTCTAATATTTATTAACTCCCTTGAATCATTGGTTCTCAACTAACAAGAAGCATTAGCTAAGTGATGGTCTTGGCTATTTTATTAACTAGCCATTTGAGCATTAGTGAATTTACCTCTGAGGCTTCCCAGGTGGCTCAGTGGTAAAGTATCTGCCTGCCAATGCAAGGAGACACAGGTTCGATCCCTGAGTCAGAGAGATCCCCTGGAGGAGGAACGGCAACCTACTCCAATGTTCTTACCTGGAGAATCCCATGGACAGAGAAGCCTGGTGGGCTACAGTCCATGGGGTCACAAAGAGTCAGACACGACTGAGCGACAGGGCACACACCCTAATTTACTTCGTGCTTCTTGATGCTCTGAGATGAATGATCCCAACATTTAAATAACGTCTGGCCCTGAGCACTTTTTACTCATGTTCTGCAAGTATGATGCTGACAACAGAATTGTGTGATGAGTATGATCACTTGTGTCGTATACAACGGAAACACTGGGCTCAGAGAATTCCAGGGATTCACCCAGAGTCATACAGTGAGTGAGAGACTCAGGAACGAAACCTAAGTCTCTGACTCCAAATTATATACTCTTCTTGATCATCAACTTGAACTTGATGACAAGCAGGTCTTTTTGGCTTTTCATATCACCTTGCTGTAGGATTGAGTGCCTCCTGGGAAGCTGTCTCCTACACGTGGCACCTGGAATGTAGAATTCTAGAGAGCCCCACTGGGGGTCAGCTCAGCCTCTCATCCAGGTAGTAAATGGAGTTCCCTCTTCTGATGCTCTCCTGGACTATTTCGCCTCTTGTAAAAGCAGCCACATTATTGATAAGACACCTTTTCTTTGTTCTTTCCTGCCACAGCTTAAGACAATTTTTAATTTTTTTGATTACTCCCCCCACCTCCATAATGGTGCTTGTTTATACAGATTATCACCTTAGGAAATGCTACTGATTTTTCATCAAGGACTGGACGTGTCGACAAAAGGGGTGACAGAGGATTAGAGGGTTGGATGGCATCATTGGCACAATGGACATGAGTTTGAGCAAACTCCATGAGGTGGTAAAGGTCAGGGGAGCCTGGCGCACTATAAAAGACATGGGGTCACAAAGAGTCAGACACGACTGAACAACAGCAATAACAACATTGATTCTTCCATCTCTGATAAGACTTATTTTTCCCATAGATAGATATTTACCTTATAATTTTATAGGAATATTATATTATTAATTAATAATTATTATATTATTATATATACTTATATTTTTATCTCTTTCTTATTCTTCTCATAGATAGATGCTTTCTGTTTCTTTGAGTCCCGTGTCCCCTCCCCCGTGGAAGGCTGCAGATACCCCCAGGTCAAGCGCTGACATGGCAACCCCATCAGACTGTGTGCTCAGCTGCATCCAGTCTCTTGGGGTCTGTACTTGCCCACACTCTGCCTCTCCCCTCGAGCTCTCTGAGCTGTCCATCAGCTTTTAATCTCCCCTTCTGCCTCTGCCACTTTCTCTCTTCCTGTCTTGGTGTCAGTTCTCAAGCCTACGTGCTGAGAAGAGAAGTGAACAAGTGGAGTTTGAAATCTGATGCCCAGCCAACCTGTCGAGTCCTGTTCCCTGGTACCGCCGGGGCTGAGATGCCTGCCCCATCGAGCAGTAACCACAGCACATGACGAGGGAAGCGGGGGAGGGCGTCCGATACGTGCCCGTTGACACGTC
Source organism: Oryx dammah (assembly GCF_014754425.2). NCBI lineage: Eukaryota > Metazoa > Chordata > Mammalia > Artiodactyla > Bovidae > Oryx > Oryx dammah. Next base: position 4,535,752 of record NW_024070192.1, on the reverse strand, counting down.
ACAAGGATGCCTCAAGGTCAAGAGGACAAAGCAATTCTAGATGACCATGTCCCTTAGTCTGGCTTAAAAACGGCCCTTGTTCTCCTCGGACATGGGGCAGCCCAGACGGTAGGAGTTAACCAGAGCCCTGTGTTTGGGGAGGAGAGGAAGAAGTCAAGTTTCAGCAACATGGATTACAACCGTGGACGTAGCTCCCGCTAGATCATGTGACCCTGAGACAGCCGCTTGCCCTTGCTGTCTAATTTATGTCTTGAAACCTACAGGTAGTAATGTCTTCACGATGAGCTTCATAGACTGTGACGCTGAGAAACTAGAGATGTGGAAAGGCTTTGAAAGAATACACACATCACACAAATACGTGGCGTGGGGACTTGTCTTGCAGGCGTCGCCTCTGTCGGTGGAGTTCTTCAAAGGGAAGTATCAAGTTCCCATGGGCTTTCCCCGTATTCTTTCATGGTTGGTTGAAAACGTTCAACCGATTTTGATCTATTTTGCCTATTTCGTGTCATCTCTTCATATTTGTTTGTAGCTGGGAGAATGCTCTGTCACCTGCTGATCACAGGGGCTGTTTGAATGATCTGGCTAAGTAGCACCCCGTTTTTTAGAAATGCACCTCTCTGACGTCAGCTGAGAAGAGCATTCTTCCTCTAACAAGAAGGCCAATTTTCCCATCAAGTTCTGTGACTCGATGTACTCCCCTGTTAAAACCCACCCCGCTTGCTTGCAGTCATTTTGCAGCAATGTAATACATATCACACAACAGAGGAAGCTTCCTGGGTTCTTTCCATTATTAGCTTTACTTATATTTCATCTCATCATGAGAAGGAGCTCAAGGCAAGCTTTGTTCACAGAAAGAAGACTCCACAAAACCACCTCTGACTGATCAGTTTGCAGTGAGATAAATCAAGGAAAGATGAGGTCACCAGCACTCTCCAGGTAACTGTCACCATCCACCTGGAGGAGTAAATTTCATCTACTCGTAATGTTCTCTAATTATATAAGCAAATCTCTGGAATTGAATACATCTTAGTACAATAATTCCAGAATTACTATTTTCAAAAGAAACTGAATTTAAGCTGTACTATTAGGAGGGAGGTGTATTCTTCATGCAAGTCCAGATGGGGGACTTACCTGATGGTCCAGTGGTTAAAATCTCACCTTCCAATACAGGGGGCGCAGGTTCAGTCCTTAGTCAGGGAACTAAGATCTCGTGTGCTTCGGGGCCAAAAAAAAAAACACACAAAAAACACAAACATAAAACGGAAGCAATGTTGTAACAAATTCAATAAAGCCTTAAAAAAGAGAAAGACCAGATGGGTCGTCAAGTCTAAGAAGGTAATAACGAGGCTGGTCGTGTGAAGGAGGGCATGCTTCTTAGGGAGCTTGTAAGCTGATCAGCTTCAGCTTTCTATAGAAGCTGTGATGTGGACTTGAATGCCCACCTTCTTCTCAACTCTTGAGACTCACTTTCTTCCGTTTCCAAACACATGCAGACAAGATAGATCCTTCACTAGCATGAAGTGGAATTCTAAATATGCAGGGCATAAGCATGGAGTGAGAAGAAGCATGGATTTCTTGAGGAAAACAAGAAGATGTACAGGTCAGGAGAAGGGAGCATTTGAGCGGGACCCCTGCTTTCCTGGGCTCTAGGCTGCCTCCTGGTCTTGGGGCAAAGCACATGAGCATGCCAAGTCACTTCAGTCGTGTCCGATTCTTTGCTCTCCTGTGGACTGTAGCTCTCCAGGCTCCTCTGTCCATGAGAGCCTCCAGTTTCCTCCAGGCAAGGAAACTGGAGTAGTGGATTGCCATGCCTTCCTCCAGGGGATCTTCCCAACCGAGGGATCAAACCCACATGCCTCTTATCCCTCCTGCATTGGCAGGAAGGTTCTTTATGACTAGCACACCAGGGAAGCCCCTTGGTGTGGTAAAAGGAAAAAGTAAGGTGGAGGTCCCAGTGTTACTTTCTGAGATCTTCCTGACCCTTCCGTGAAAAGGTGTAGATGCTCATGTGACGGTTGGGAGAAGACGAGAAAGGCAGAAGGAGGAAGTCAAGTTTCCGCGATGTGGATGACAGTCCCAGGCTTACTCTCAATTAGGTCCCTGGAGCAAGAAGGGATGCCTGCTTCCCACCAGCTTGAGGATTGCTCCAACAGACCTGGGGCTGAGGGATCAGCCACGGGCATCCTGTGGACCCCCAGCCACGTCACCTCAGCAAAGCATCAGTTGTGGAGGGACCTGTGGACCAGCAGTGGCTGAGACAATTCCCTGGACATGAAAGTGAAAGTTAGTCGCACAGTCATGTCTCACTCTTTGCGATTCCATGGACTGCAGCCTGTCCTGTTCCTCTGACCATGGGATTCTCCCGGCAAGACTACCGGAGTGGGTTGCTGTTTCCTTCTGGGGACATAGGAGACAGTAAAACGAATTCCAGAGTCACTTCCTCCTTTCGCTGGTCAACAAAGAAAACACTGGTGAAAAAGAACCAAGGGCCATATGTCTTGCAGGCTACTCGTGCATGCAATTCCAAGTTGTATCCTTCACCCTCAGCCTACATTCTCCTCTCATCACCTCTTCCCCGCCCCCCATTGCACAGCTGATATGTGATCAGGGGCTGCATACGGACATACTTGTGAGCCAAAGCGACTCTAAGCTGGTAGGGAATTGATTGCAGCATAAAGCATGTTTAGTTCATCTCAACATTAAACACAAGTACCTCTTCACACAAGGTTTTCCTGGTGGCTTGGTGGTAAAAAAAAAAAAAAAAAATCTGCTTGCCAAAGCAGGAGGTGCGTGTTCCATCTCTGGTCTGGGAAGATCCCTTGGAGAAGGAAACGGCAACCCACTCCAGTATTCCTGCCTGGGAAATCCCATGGACAGAGGAGCCTGGTGGGCTATAGTCCATGGTATCATAGTCCATGATTAGGAGCTAAACAACAACAACAACCTCTTTACACACTCTGTGCTAGGGAATTCTGTTCCGGTGGAAAATCGGGAGTAGCCTTTAGATCTCTAAGTATGAAAATGAGGTGTCTCTCTTGGTCTTTGGTTTCTACGCGGTTCAACTAAAATGTGCTCAGAAATGAGAGCCGGTTGTGACTAACACCCTTTCCCTTTTCCTGTGTCTCTGGGCTTCTCCAAGGGCTCTTTTCTTCGTCTTAGGAGATGGCACAGGTTGAGCTGGTTGTCTCCAGCTTCTTGAAAGAATTCGCAGATCAGAGTGAATGTCCCTGCCAGGTGGTTGGAACAGGAAGAATTTCTAGGGCAGCCTTCATGTTGCGTCTAGTTCCCCCCACTAATTAAAATTTGTAGGTAATGGGTTGCTAATTTGTTGGTTCCTTTTATCATGTTATTGCCTTCTCAGGACTCAGGGGATATATGTGTGTGTGTGTGTGAGTCGCTCACTCGTGTCTGACTCTTTGCGACCCCATGGATGGTAGCCTGACAGGCTTCTCTGTGCCTGAGATTCTCTAGACAAGTATAGACAGTGCATTGCCGTTTCCTCCTCCAGGGGATCTTCCTGACCCAAGGATCGAACCCGGGTCTCCTGCAATGCAGGCAGATTTTTACCGTCTAAGCCACCAGGGGCGCCAACATTATTGTATAGCTCTGGTCTAATTGGGGAGTAAAGTGAAAGTGAAGTCGTGTCCGACTCTTTGCGACCCATGGACTGTAGCCCGCCAGGCTCCTCCGTCCATGGGATTCTCCAGGCAAGAATACTGGAGTGGGTTGCCGTTTCCTCCTCCAGGGGATCTTCCTGACCCAGGGATCGAACCCAGGTCTCCCGCATTGCAGGCAGACGCTTTAACCTCTGCACCCCCAGGGAAGCCCAGCTGGGGGGGTGGGAGTCTAGCAGTGCTCTTCAGAATCATCCACCTTGGTTCTCTTCCTTGGACCCAGTGTCCTGGGTGGCAGAGTTCAAAAGGGCCTTTCATCTTGGGTCCCTAGACAGTGGGGATCTGAGCTAAACTGAACTGAGCTATCCTTAACTTCAAGTGGAAGATAGCAACACTTCCCTTCCCATAGGGAAATTCGTAATTCAATGCCATCGACCCTCTTGCTCGCCCGCTTTGCAGAAAGTGGGACCAAGTGGGAGAAAAATGCCAACTTTTTTTTTCTTAAGAACACGCTAGGTAAAGAAATCACCTGCAATGCAGGAGATATGGGTTCTATCCCTGGAAGATCCCCTGGAGGAGGAAATGACAACCCACTCCCGTATTCTGGCCTGGGAAGTCCCATGGACAGAGGAGCCTGGCGGGCTGCAGTCCGCGGAGTCTCAAAGAGTCAAGAGTCAGACATGGCTTAGCGAATAAAACAACAGCAAGGTTTAAGTATAATTATGGCTGATTCGTCTTGTTGTATGGCAGAAACCAACACAACATTGTAAAAATTAAAAAACAAAACAAAAAGAGCAGGCTAGGGACTTCCCTGGTGGCCCAGGGGTTATGACTCTGCCTTCCAGTGCAGGGGCTGTGGGTTCAATCCCTGGTCAGGAAGCTAAGATCCCACATGCCTCCTGGGCCACAAAACCAAGATAGGAAACAAATAGCATTGTAACAACTTCAATACAGACTTAAAACACTTTGCTGGGGTGGAAAGTCTGAGCCCTGGGCTTGGTGTCAGAAGATTTGGCTTTGCATGTGGTCCCTGCCATGTGAATCCGGGGAGGTCACGGGAACTTTTCCGAAAGGCGATTTCTTCATCTGTAAAGTCGGAGTCCTAAAAAAATACCCACTGTTGTCAGCTTCAGAAGGGCTGTTGGAGGAAGCAAAGTTAAAATGAGATATAGCTTGTGAAGGGCCGAGAGAATGACGAAGAGAGAAACACCTCAGGATGTGAAAATTGCCCGAGGGACGAGAGACGTCATAACTCAGAAATGGAATCCAAATAAAAGACTCACCACCCTCCGTGCTCCCTAACATTAATAAATCCTCTCTTCTGAAGCAACCCTGTGAGAACTTTTGCTGGGAATGTGAAGAACTGAGTCCCAGGAATAACAGATTTGTTCTTTTTTTTTTTATATACTGTTCATTTTATATTGGAGTATAGCTGATTAACAATGTTGTGATAGTTTCAGGTGGACAGCAAAGGGACTCAACCATACATGTACGCGCATCCATGCTCCCCTAGACGCCTCTCTCATCCAGGCTGCCGTATAACTTTGAGCAGAGTTCCCTGTGCTCTACAGTAGGTCCTTGTCAGTTATCCACTTTCAATACAGCAGTGTGTTTACCACAAACGCCCTAAATATCCCTTCCCCCCAGTCTTCCCCAGCCCTGTCAACCATGAGTGCATTCTCTGAGTCTCTGAGGCTGTTTCTGTTTCGTAAATCAGTTTGTTTGTATCACTTCTTTTTATACTTCGGATATAAGGGATGTCATAGGCTATCTCTCCTCTGTCTGAGTTGCTCACTCAGCATGACAATCTCTAGTCCATCGCTGTTGCTGCACACAGTGTTATTTCTTCTTTTTAATGGCTGAGTTAAGAACTGACTCATTGGGAAAGACCCCCATGCTGGGAAAGACTGAAGGCTGGAGAAGGGGCCGAGAGATGGCTGGATGCCATCACCGACTGGATGGACATGAGTCTGAGTGAACTCCGGGAGTTGGTGATGGACAGGCAGGCCTGGCGTGCTGCGGTCCATGGGGTCGCAGAGAGTCGGACACGGCTGAGCGACTAAGCTGAACTGAATGGCTGAGTAATATTCCACTGTATACACACACCACATCTTTATTTAACACTTCTGCACCTACGTGCCCTCCAAAGACAGCTCTGTCTTCTTTAGGGACGACCTCCTGGGGGCTTTTGGGGTGACTTCATAACAACCTGGAAGCTTCTAGAGTGTGACAATCTCACTCTGTTAATTCTTCACTTTAGGGGTTTTGAATGCCAGTATCACAGCAGAAGCGGCTTCAGGGGCAAATATTCCAGAAGTCTGTGGCCCCGGTACTATCTGCAGTGGAAATCCAGGCAGATTTCGACAGGCTGATGAGCAGGCATGTCGGGCACCAGCCACAGGGAAGGCGTTCAGGCCAGCTGCCAAGTTTCAGCCAGGAAGGAACATCTCTCGTGGAGTTTACAACCCTGCCGAGGAGGCAGTCAGTAACGAACCCCAGCACCACACCCTGGATCCCACCACATTAGCTGTGAACACCGTGGTGTTAACTCATAGCGGTAAATCCCACAGTGACTTCATCTGGCTTGCCTTTCTCTCAGGCAGCGGCACTGAGACACTGGATGGGGAACCCAAGGGGTGGCCTTACCTTTACAAGTTTCTGGAGGTCTTGCTGAGACTGATGCTGCAGCCATCTGATGGGCGTCTCATCCAGGGCAAAGGGATCCTTAATTCTGTTGCCTCGCTTTTGCACCAAATGGGCGCATATTAGGATATATGACTGTGACTTCTCTGGAAAGTTCAAGTTGGAACCTGCTGGTTCTTGAACACTCTGGCAAGTGCTTATTTTATATAAACAAGTCTCCCATCATCTGTGAGCCTCCCTGCTTCCTTTCCGGGCCTCCGGAATGACCGGGTGGCTCTTACCTGGTGTTGACATGGCCCACAGCTAAGAAGGTCTGACTCAATGAGTATTTTCTAGCTTTCTGCCCAAACTTGGTCTTTCCCATAGAGACAGATCCCCACTGGATGCTTGAATGGGACATGATGTATAATAGTCTTTTTGCATTTTTTAATCCCCCCCAAACCCTACATGTATTGAAGACTTCTTCGTGTCAGATACAAGGGAGACATAAATAGAAAAGGACCCTAGGCTTCAGCAGCTCATTGCCAAGTAAAGCAGATAGACAGGTAACAAGTTCAACCCGAATGGTAAATTACACACGCAGTGATGGCACAAATGCAGGGTGCTATGGCAATCCACGGGGAAAACCATCTTTGGGGGTGGGGGTATAAGATGAAATGAAAATCAAGTTTTGAAGGCTGAATAGGAGTTTTCCAGGCAGAGAAGTCTTGTCGTCTCAGAGAGAGAGAACCTCCGACTGCAAAGACCTCAAGGTAGCGGAGAACAAACACGTTCTGTCGAGGGAGAACAAGTCCATGGGAGTTGCTTGTAGGGTGGTTGCTCTTCTCATGAACTTGCCTGGTTCTCTGATTCCTGCTTCCCTGTAGGACAGTGGTCCCCAGCCTCTTTGGCAGCAGGGACCGGTTTCATGGACGACAACTCTTCCAGGGACCGGAGGTGGGTGGGGGGTGGTTTCAGGATGACTCAAGCACATCACATGTATCGTGCCCCTTATTTCTGTTCTTATGACGTCAGCTCCATGGTAGATCATCAGTTAGATCTCGGAGGAGGGGGACCCCTGCTGTGGAACGTATCCTGGATTTGCTTTGTATACATTTTTGCACAGGCTGGTGTGTTTATGCCAATGCGTTACGCATGCTGAAACATTCTTGAATCACACTGCAACCATGCTGAGCTTCTTTTATGCTTTGCTTTCTCCCTTCCCTCACCTCCAAATGTGGGGCGCACTCATCCCATATCTATTGCCCTTAATGGTAATGAGTTCAAATCTCTTTCAAAATGTACCCCAGCTCCCCCTTGTGAACTGATGTCTGGAGGCTGGGTGACAGGAGGGGAGGAAAAGAGGCCCCGCTGCTTTTCCTCTGGCCCCAGTTCTCCCCTCCCTCCCTCCCTTATGAGACGTTTGTGCGGCTCATCTGGTGCGTGTTTCTCCTGCTTCGTGGCTCCCCAGTGACAACTGCAGCCTCATGTCTCGCCTCCATGCCCCCTTGGCAATGTGAGTGTCGTCAGTGAAGTCAATGTGACAAGCATAAGGGTGGGGAGAGTTCCTGGCACAAGCCTTTGAGACTCCAAAGCTCCACGCAGTGCTCCTGATTCATTCACTCACTCATACATTCCTTTGCTCACCTGTTGGGAACCAAGCAACCTGCTAGGTGCCAGGATCACCTCACTGGACAAAGCAAACGGCACCTGCCTCCATGAACGTTACCCTCATAACACCCTGATTTGGAGCACTGCTCAGGCTCAGATTTGGGAATCTGGGCTCCCTAGAACCCAGCCACCTTCCAAGAACAGCTCGACCTGCAGCAAAACCACGTTTCCCTTTGAGGAGGTGGGGTCAAGACGCCCCGCTGGGCACAGCTTCCAACAGGGAGCCTGAACTGTCTCAGAGATGCTGCGGAGCAGGGCTGCTGCGAAGATGCCCGGGGCGAGGGAGAGGGTGATCCAGGTTGGGTTCATGGCTTTATTTGTTTATGATGTTTTCAACTGGAGTAGAGTCGCTTTACAACGTTGTATTCCTTCCTGCTGAACGAAGGACAAGGTGAACCAGCTGTAAGAACAGACGTCGCCCCTCCCTCCGGAGCCTCCGCCCACTTTCTCAGCCCACCCCTCTAGGTCACCACAGAGCCCCGAGCTCGCTGTTCCTTACAGCAGCTTCCCACCAGCTGTCTGTTTACGTATATTAATGTCTGTATGTCCATCCTAGGCTCCCAATTCATCTCACCCTCCTTCCCATGTCGACGTGTCCATTTTCTACACCCGCATCGGTATTCCCGCCCTGCAAGTCGGCTCATCTGTACCATTTTTCTAGATTCCAACTATATGTGTTAATCAGTGAGATTTGTCTTCTGTTTGACTGAACTTCACTCTGTATGACAGACTCCAGGTTCACCCACACCACTACAAACGACTCAGATTCATTCTTTTTTATGGCTGAGTGGACGTGAGTCTGAGTGAACTCTGGGAGTTGGTGATGGACAGGGAGGCTTGGCGTGCTGCGATTCAAGGGGTCGCAAAGAGTCGGACACGCCTGAGCGACTGAACTGAACTGAACTGAATGTTCCATCACACACATGGACCACACCTTGATCACTCATCTGCCACTGGACATTCAGGTGTGGTCTCAAGTCTTGGCTGTGAATTCGTGGCTGTAGACCAAATCTTTCATTTAGGTCAGAGATCTGGAGCTCCACGAAGCATCCGATTCCTCCATGGGGATGACGCATGTCTCATGTCTAAACTCAGACGCCTTTGCCCACTGGCCTTGAAGCTGCGAATGTCTGAGCCCAGAGAGTGGATTTCAGAAAGGGAGGCATGAAATGCACAGACCACTCTCTAGCAGGCTGGTCACCCCAGACATGGCACGGGGGCTCTGCAGGTGGGCATCGGCCTCCAGCTTCTGCCCCAAGCTTCCCCGGGCCACCCTCCACTCCTCTTGGGAGGGCGTTTCTGTGGCTCACTGCCACACCTCCGGAGCCTAGAACAGCGCCTGCGACATCCAGCGCTCAATAAATGTCTGGAGGATGAGTGTCTGGATATACATTTTGACCCAGACACAACCACCCAGCTGCCAACCACCTTGTGAAAGGGAAGGTGAGGTGCTTGTTCTCCTCTGGCTTAATAACAGTCTGCAGGACTGTTGTCTTTTATGCGCTGGCTGAGCTCATTGTGAAGGCCCCATAAATATTAATTGATAGATGGGAAGCTCTAGGGTTTGTCTCCAGACAGATCCAAGTCCTATTTTTTGAGGAAGTTTATAAGGGCGGGAGAATGTGGGGCGTTACTCGGAGAGTCTGGAGGCTCTCAGGAACCCCCTTCCATCTTCTCCCGAACCCAAAGCCTAGGAGAAGTGGGTGGGAACAGAAAGGAAGCGCCTAATTACACTCACCGGTTATATAATTACAATGTCACGTTCCCACTGGTGGCGGGTTTTAAAGGAGCTTTGAGTAATTTCATTTTTGAAAGGTCTTGTTTTCCTAGGCTTTGTTTTCCTCACCCTTTATTGTTTTTTTTTTTTAACTTTTTATTTTTTTGTTGGCATATAGCTGATTAACAACCAATGTTGTGATAGTTTAGGCGGATAGTGAATACACATATGTGTATCCGTTCTCCCCCAAACTCCCCTCCCCTCCAGGCTGCTACACAACACGGAGCAGGGTAGCCTGTGCTGGACAGTGGTCCTTGCTGGTTATCCATGATGAACAGAACAGTGTGTACGTGTCCACCCCAAACTCCCTAACTGTCCGTTCCCCCTCTCCTTCCCCTGATGACACCGTAAGTTCATTCTCCCAGTCTGCCTGCCCTTACCCACCCTTCATCGTCCTTCATCTTGGCCTGGTGCCTTCCAGGAAAGACCAGCTGACATGAGGTTACCCAGCTGAGCCCCGCAAGAGACCTGGTGTCTACACACAACCAGACAGGTACCTGGAGCAGCTGTCTGTCTTGCCCACGTTTTAGCTACAGGACTCAAGGGCTCTGACCACAGCAGCTCGTCTGTCTCTTCACATACCCTTCCTGGGAGGACTTCACGATCCACTGAAATAGTGGTTCTTACAGTCCTGTGCCCAGGCCAGGAGTCTCAACAACACCTGGGAACCTTCTAGAAATTCACGGGTCCCACGCCAGAACTCCCAGAAACTCCAGGGAGGAGCCCAGCGATCTGTGTTTTAACGAGCCCTCCAGGGCATTCTGATGCATGTCCACATTTGGAAATCCCTAGATTCTGGAATCTAACCCAGTGGTTCCCAGACAAGAGTCTGTGGACAACATTTAGTGAAGCAGTTCCTCTGTCCATGGGGTTCTCCAGGCAAGAATCCTGGAGTGGGTTGCCATTCCCTTCTCCAGGGGATCTTCCCGACCCGGGGCTCGAAGCCGGATCTCCCGCATTGCAGGCGGATTCTTTGCCGTTTGAGCCACGGCACTCCCTTTGGCAAGCGGGGGTGAGGGGCGGTTATCACATTCCACACAGCAGCAGACTTATTGCATTTGGGGAAAGATTCATTCTGCTGAGCCCTCAGCAGCGGGGCCCCCTCGGAAGGCAGTCCATCCACGTTAATAAATGTCTCACCTCCCAGACAACTTCAATAAGGTGAACTGCCAAGGGGAGGTCATGCTTGTCCGTTTCGTTTTGCTGAGACATGGAGGTCCCGTCTGACAAAGCTCTGGAATGTAGCTGTTGTCCTGAAGGGAAGACAGGCTGGCAGGGTCTTCCCAGAGACCTGTCCTCTCCTCGCCCCTCCTCCCAGACAGGCTTTCCTTCTGTCTCCCCTCTTGGAGGCTAGAGACGCTGGAGTCACATAGCCCTGTGTGTGTGTGTGTGTGTGTGTGTGTGTTATTATGTATAATATATTTATGTAGAGCTTTTCCATTTAGAAAAAAATGGATGAAACTATTTGCAAAGCAGAAATAGAGGGCAAAGATGGAGAGACCAAATGTCTGGATACCAAGGCAGGACAGCGAGGTGGGATGAACCGGGAGACTGGAATTGGCCCAGAAACGCTCTGAACACTCTGCATAAACTAGATAGCTAAGGAGAACCTCCTGTTCAGCATGGGGAACTCTGCTCGGCGCTCTTTGGTGACCTGAGTGGGAATGGAGCCTAAAAAAAGAGGGCTTATATATATGTGTGTGGCTGATTCACTTTGCTTTACAGTAGAAACTGGCACAGATATATAAAGCAAATATATTACAATAAAAATTAAAAAAAGAAAACTTCGCAAGCAGTCATCTCTTTCATTTTCCCAATAGGTAAACTGTATAGGGTTTACTTCACCCATTTTACAGGTGGGTATGATGGAGTCTCAGCATTACCTGGTTCCCCCCTCACTCCTTAGGATTACGATGGCCAGTCTTCCGACAGCCTGTGTTCTCCCATTGAACATAGCGTCTCTCTGCATCATCTTCAAAGAAAATCTTAGTGGCCGGGGATCCTTCGGTTCTCTTAGACCTTCAAAATTTCACTAAAGGAAGAAAACAGGAAAATGTCCCAAGCTTGGGCATTCCCAATACCTATGAGAGGGAAAAGGAAAGAAAAACAGAACCAGTCAAGCCAGAGTTTGAACAATGCGGGAGACCGTATGAATTGTTCCATTCAGGCCCTTCATTTGACAGGTGAAAAACCCGAGGTGTATACCGGAAAGTAAGTGGCCAGAACACGGCAGGGAGGAGCGGACAGGGGGAGGGGAGTTTGGGAGAACTGGGAGATTAGGACTGACATGGGCTTCCCTGACAGCTCAGCTGGCAGAGAGTCCACCTGCAATGCTGGAGACCCCGGTTCAATTCCTGGGTCAGGAAGACATGGGTACGCTACTGTGCTGCGCTAAGTCGCTCAGATGTGTCCGACTCTTTGTGACCTCATGGGCTGTAACCTGCCAGGCTCCTCTGTCCGTGGGATTCTCCAGGCAAGAATACCGGAGTGAGTTGCCATGGCCTTCTCCAGGGGATCTTTCCAGCTCAGAGATCAAACCCAGGTCTCCCACTTTGCAGTAGGATTCTTCACCATCTGAGCCACCAGGGAAGCTCAAGAATACTGGAGTGGGGAGCCTATCCCTTCTCTAGGGGACCTTCCTGACCCAGGAATCGAACTGGGGTCTCCTGCGTTGCAGGTGGATTCTTTAGCAGCTGAGCTACCAGGGCAGCCCCATAGGTACACTACCATGTGTGAAACAGATAGGTCGTGGGAAGCTGCCGTGTAGCACAGAGAGCTCAGCTTGGCGTTCTGTGGTGACCTGGCGGCCCGCCGGGGGGCGGGGGGGGAGGGAGAGAGAAGGGATAGATACACACACACGTGGCTGATTCAGTGTGCTGTACAGCGAAACCAGCACAGCACTATAAAGCAATTGTACGCCAATGAAAAAACAGCAAGTGACCAGCATCAGGCAGGCCAGACCGGACCACGGCCCGGCTCCCACCGTCCCGTTTCTGCAGGCTGACGGCCCCGAAGGGCCTGTCTAAGTCCCGTGTGCTCTGAGCGGGTGGCAGCCCCTGTCTGCATCCCTCCTTCCTCTGCAGAGGTCTCCCCTTATCTCAGATATGCCAGAGTTTCTGGGCCTGCTTCTCGGTCAGCCTCACGCTTGCTGTGGACCCTGGCTACCTGGCCCATCATCCCTTCCCGCCCTGGCTGTCCCTCTCCGCTCGCCGCCCCCTGCCCCAGGTCCCCAGATGGCTCACCCGCCTCCCTAGGTCTCTCCTCTTCTCCCCCAGCCTCGCCTTCCCTCTCTCACTTTGTCAGGCCGTGAGTAATGCGCTCTCTCCTTCAAAGCGGAAGCAAGATTAATGACAGGGAGAAAGGCCAGTGAGGGTTTTGCCCTGCTCCTCCAGCTCCAGCAGCAAACGCGCGTGTTTCTTGTGGATTTATGATGCAGCCCCTTCTCCCCCATCCAGATAAAGCCCTGCCGAGACTCGCCCACCCATGATCCCGTCTCCTCTAGCAGCTGAGCCCAGAGAAAGATGCTCCAGGGCGGGTGTGCGGGTAAGACCACCCGTGGGCGGCAGAGGAGAAATCTAGAGCGTCACTCAGACAGGCTCTGCTCTTTCAGCCTGATTAAGTGAGATTAAGGAGAGGTCTGCTTTTTTTGATTACAGGTCAAATCCTGCCCTAAGAAAATGGCATATTTCTGCATCGGGCGAACATCTGTTCCCTCTCGGGTTTTCCCCAACATGATTACTTCTACCTGAAGACCATATTGCCAGAAAAATATGGGAGGTCCAGGTAAATCTGAATTCCAGATCAACCACCAGTAACTTTTTAGTATCCGTATGTCGGGAATACTACACAAGACACTAATACAAAAAAAAAAAAAATGTGTTCTCGGTCGTCTTTGTTAATAAATCTGACAGCCCCACCTGAAGAGCCATTTTGCTGGTATCTTGTTGGTCTTTGTCCTAAGGATGAGCTTAAAAATGCTTTGGGGGCATAAACTCCCCAAGAAGGAACCGGGCACCCTTCTGTTTTTCTTCCCTTTCTGTGTCTCTGCTCCCCGCCTGCCCCTCCTGGCTGTCTAGGAAGGCCAGCACAGTCAAGCTGATGGCAGTGACCAGAGGGGGTGAAAGGAAGAAGGGTGTAGGGCAGGGGTTCTGAGCTGGAGAGGATCCTGTTCCCTGGGGGACATTTGGCAGACTCTGTCTGGTTGTCCCAACTGTTCAGGGCATGCTGTTCGTGTCTCATGGGTGAGAGCCAAGGGTGCTGCCAGACACTTTGCAAATGTACACACACACACACACACACAGGCAAGAATTATCCATCCACAAATGTAAAGAGTGGGTCTTCCCAGGTAGTGCAGCGGTAAAGAACCTGCCTGCCAATGCTGGAGACGCAGAAGATGTGGGTTCGATCCCTGGGTCGGGAAGATCCCCTGGAGAGGGACACGGCAGCCCACTCCAGGGTTCTCGCCTGGGAAATCCCATGGACAGAGGAGCCTGGCGGGCTGCAGGCCACGGGGTCACAAAGAGCTGGACATGGGTGGGTTCTTGAGCACGCACGCAAATGTAAAGAGTTCTGCAACTGAGAAACTCAAGAATAAAGGAAGAGCCAAACTCATTTTAATGTACAGGCTTGAGATCAAATACAAACCCTCAGGCCTCCAGCAGGACCGTTGAGGACTGGCCCAGCTGCCTGGTCTGATCCCCCAGCTCCTCCACTGAGAAGCCCAGGACCCTGCCTCCGCTCTGCCTCCCAGGCTGCCCCAGCTTCATTCTGGCCGTCTCCCATGCACAGGCGGGTGTTGGGGGTGGGCCGTCTACACTGTGTGGGGCGGGGCTCTCCGCTCCAGGTCCCTGCCTTTCCGCCCAGCAGCCCTGCTCCACAGGGCCCGTCCACTCCTCCCCAGGAGTCAGGTGTTCTTTCTGCTCAAGTGGAGGCCGAAGGAGGGAGGGCTCCTTGCTGCCACCTGATGAGAAAGGCATAAGCCTGAAGGGGCAGCGGTGGTAGGCCTGCCCTCCTCTGGAGCCCACTTCTCTCCTCCCCCAGCAGAGGCCCCGGGCAATAGACTGTCTTTATAAATCCTAGGTTCTTAGGACAGGAGAACATGGGTGGAAAGTCACCCAAGCGAAGGAATAACCTTGTCTTCAGCAAACTAAGTCAGTTCTCAGTAACTCCTAGTGCAGAGCGGTTTTCAAGGTCTGCCTTTGTGCTTGCCTGTCCATCTTTACTTTTATGGACAGCTCAGCAGCGATGCCAAAGAGCTGGGCCCTCACACTCAGCGGCCTGCCTGCCTGCCAAAGATGGGGGCACTGCAGACGCCCCCATCAGCTGCTTTCAGCAACCCCCCCACTCCATGTGATGTGGCTAAGCTGAATCCAATGCTCTGCTTAAAGTGGGGGAACCCCCCCCCAACAAACAAAGAAAAAATAAAAACAAAGATAAAAATAACCAACCATAAAAAGCAGGGGTCTTGGCTGCAGCAAGATCATAGGACAAATCATCTGGAACTTGCTTTTTAAGCAAAAAGAGTTCAGAAGTATTTTATGAATGAGACACTCTTTCCCACAGCCTGCTACTTCCCCGCCTGTCACTGGAGAAGCGAAAGACTTCATGTTCTGTGCCATGCGGCTTTCCCCGCCACCGAAGAGCCTGTGGGCTTCAGCCTAGAAATTCTCCCAGCAGCCCCTCCTCTCTCCCCTGACCCTTTTTCTGTCTGTCTCTCACTCTGGTTCCCCCCTCCCCACTCCACCCTGGGCCTAAAGATTTATAGAGCCGAGTGGCTTGAGAACAAATGGGCAGACTTTAGGCTGCTGTGTCCTGCATACTAATGACAAGATACTGCTTCTGTACCTAGGGGCAAAGCCAGGTCAGGCCAGTTTAACCATAAACTTTATTTATGGGCTTATAACTTTGCAGCTGCAGTAGCTTGGTCCGATCTCGGGGCTGCGATCTGTCTCTCTCTATAGATTCATACATATTTCTTTAAGCCCATTTAGGGGGGTAGGGAGAGAATGCTGGTAGCTCTTTCTTTATGATCTCCCAAGCAGCTTTCCAAGGAGAAATGGATGCTGAAGGGAAAAGCGAGTCAGAGAAGGAAATAGTAGCAGTAGTGGTAGAAGTCTTAACACGCCCAGCAGCAACAGAAATAATAGTAACGCTTCCTCTCTCAGAGTTCCCAGAGCAGGAATCTGTATCTGTGATGTCTGAGTGTTTCACAAGCTGATGTTTAGAGATTACAGTCTTGCGTTGGAGAATGAAATGCCTGCTCTGAAATGGTTCAAGGTCCTTCCTCCCTGCGCGGAATCATCGAAGCTTGACCATCTTTAATGCACCTGTAGGCTGGTCCTCTCCGGTCCCGACGGAGTGATGCTTTGAGCTCCACGGCTGCTCACCTTCACTCCTCGCCACGCCCCTCCTGCACCCCAGTTCTCTGCTGCAACCAAGCTGGTCCAAGTTGTTTGTGCAGCATGAAAAAGTGGCCGGGGATCCGAGGTTCGGATGGTGTAGAGATGGTGGAGAACAAGCGACAGGGGTCCTCTGCCCACAGGGAGCACAGCACAGGGAGGACGCGTTTCAGAGCCTCTGCTGGTCTGGTTCTGGGCCCTGGGCTCTTATTTGTCAAGCATCTTATTTGAATTACAAGATGAGCACATGGATGGCTGATTGGACGTCAGCCTTAGTATCCCGGGGGTTGGATCGTAATCCCTGCTCATCCACAGGACAGTTAATCCACTGAGCCGTTACGCACTGCAGCCTGCGCTTCAGAAAGGATCAGAGACATTGGCGGGTGGGTGCTTAGGTGCTGCTGAAGGAAAGTAGTGCAGGAATTGCCATTTATTCTTTCAGGGAGCCCACCCATTTCCATCTGCCCCTCTCTTGCTTAATCGCTGGAAGTAGGTCTCTCTTTGGAAGACAGTGGAAGCTCACGGGTGTGTTAAGACAGTGTAGAGCTGGGAGTGGGTGGCAGGTTTGAGAGAGGTCATGAGGGAATGAGTTGGGGTCGCAGACCTTTAGAATTCAAGCAGGACCACTGGCCTTGCGCTGAGAGGCCCGTGGCTGCGCTGGGAAGGCTTCTGTGGCGCCTACGTGCTGTCCACGCTGGAGGAAACACACCAGCTAGGCTGGCGCGGCTGGACTCTGCTGCTGCTCCAAACTGGAAGGCGGGCTGAATCAGCGCTGGTCCTTGGAATCGGCAACATCTCATTTCACTGGACACGTGTGTGCTCAGTTGCGTCCGACTCTGCAACCCCACGGACTGCAGCATGCCGGGCTTCCCTGTCCTTCACTGTCTCCCGGAATTTGCTCAAACTTATGTCCAGAGGATGAGAGGGCTGGATGGCATCACTGACTCGATGGACATGAGTTTGCGTAAACTCTGGCAGTTGGTGATGGACAGGGAGGCCTGGTGTGCTGCGATTCATGGGGTCGCAAAGAGTTGGACACGACTGAGCGACTGAACTGAACTGATGTCCATTAAGTTGGTGATGCCATCAAAATGGTCTAGGTCATCAAAAATGCAAAAAGTCAGCCTGAGGAATTATCGTAGCCAGTAGGGGTCTAAGGAAATGTGATGACTGAAGGTAACGTGAGATCCTGGATGGGATACTGAAACAGAAAAAGGAATTAGGGCAAAACTGAGGAAATACGAAGTCTGGCCTTTAATTAATAATTAATCAATAATTTAATTAATAAGTATTTATCAATATTTGTTCATTAGTTGTGACAAGTATATACCACACTAACAGAAGCTATTAACGAAAGGAGACACCGTACAGCCGAATCCCTTTGGTGCTCACCTGAAACTGTCAACATTGTCAACTGGCTACACCCCAATACATACTAAAAGCTTAACAGAAAAAAATTAGAGGAAACTGAGTGTAGGATATTTGGGGAATTTCTGAGCTGGAGTGTCAATAACTTTGACAATTTAAAATTGTTTTAAAATAAAATTTTTTTTAAATTAAGAAAGCAGGCTGAGTTTGGTCCATAGGTGATAGTTTGCTGACTTCTGCTCTAGACAAATGTCTTCAAACCTGACAACTCATTAGAATCACTTGAGGAAGTTTTAAAGAACTTTATTCTTGAAAAGAGGTGATTTACCTGTCAAGACACTCCAAAAAGTTACCACTCCATCCATATCCCAAACATTCTGTCACCCACTGTCCCCAGAGTCATCACTTTTATTATTTTCTTGTACAGGATTTCCCTGAAGGTCCAGGGGCTAAGATTCCCTGACGGCAATGCAGGGGCCATGGGTTCAATTCCTGGGCTGGGAACTAAGATCCCACAGGCTGCGCAGCATGACCAAACATTAAAAAAAATTACTATTTTCTTGTATGCTTTCCCAGTGTTTCTTTACGCAACTACAAGCAGTTTAAAAGTACATTTTTTACTTTCTTCCCCTTTTCTTACACAAATAGTATCCTATCAACACTGTTCTGACTTTCTAGATATCCTAACCGTCTTTCCATGTCAGTGCAGAGAGATGTTTCTCACTCTTTTTGAATAGATGTGTAACATTCTAGGTTGAGGTTGGACCAGAGTTTACTTAATGACTCTCATAGATAACTTTTACGTTGCCATGTCTGAGATGACAACGTTATCACAAATTCTGCTGCAGAGAACGATTCTATGTATACATGGGATTATAAGTTTGTGGCAGCATCTTTGATCCTGCATCCCCACTTTAAGCCAATTAAATCAGGAATTCTGAGAGTGAGTTCCAGGCATTCTCATTTTTATTTGTGTTTAATTTAAAAATTTTACTGGAGTACGGCGGATTTACACCGGTGTGTTAGTTTCTGTTGTATGGTAAAATGAATCAGTTACACATACATCCACTCTTTTTTAGTTTCTATTCCCATATAGGTCATTACTCAGTACTGGGTAGAATTCCTTGTGTGATACAATAGCTCCCAGTTAATTATTTATTTTATATATGGCAGTGTGTATATGTCAGCCTCTGTCTCCCAATTTATCCCTCCCCCTCTCCCTCCCATGACAATAAGTTTACTTTCTACGTTTGTGTCTCTATTCCTATTTTGTGAATAACTTCAGCTGTACCATTGTTTACGATTCCACATATAAGTGATATCACATCATATTTGTCTTTCTCTGTCTGGCTTATTTCAATCAGTATGACACTCTGTAGGCTCATCTATGCTGTTGCAAATGGCATTAATTCGTTCTTTTTTATGGCTAAATAATATTCCATTGTGGGGCTTCCCTGGTGGCTCAGTGGTAAAGAATCCTCCTGCCAGTGTAGGAGACTCGGGTTCGATCTCTGGGTCTGGAAAGTCCCCTGGAGAAGGAAATGGCAACCCACTCCGGTATTCCTGCCTGGGAAATCCCATGGACAGAGGAGCCTGGCGGGCTACAGTCCGTGGTGTTGTAAGAGTCAGACATGACTCAGTAACGAAACAACAGCATCAAATATCCCACTGTATCCAGACCCCGCATCGTCTTTATCCATCCCTCTGTCAGTGGACATTCAGGTTGCTTCTGTGTCCTGGTTATTGCAAACAGTGCTGCAACAGACATAGGAGTGCTCCTATCAGACGTCCTCATTTTTAAAAAGCCCTCCAGGCAATCCCACCATCAGCCAAGAGCGAGCAGCGCTGCCGCAGATCAAAGCACCCTGGAAAGGAAGAGGATGGTGGGGGTGCTTCTGGTGGATTTTCCAAGCAGGACGATGGTTCTCAAGCCTGGCTACACCTCAGAATCACTGCAGAGCAGTTAGTGAGGGGTGAGCCACTGTTTAGGGGCACCCTGTAGTTCCACGGTTGTTCTTCTAAACTGTTGTATTTCTTCCTTTGGGAAGAACTACAGTGAGTTAGGTCGGCTCTCCCGCAGGCTTTGTGGTATGTCACAAGACCCTGAGCCATTACCGCCATCCCACTGAGTTATTGTGAAGTGATCTTTTCCGTGTGTGCATTCTGGACGCAGTACTGACAGTAGAATATACTATGATATGGACCACCTCTACTTCTGAATTGATTTATGTATTACTAGACCTCAACAGGAGAAGGCAATGGCACCCCACTCCAGTACTCTTGCCTGGGAAATCCCATGGGCGGAGGAGCCTGGTGGGCTGCAGTCCATGGGGTCTCGAAGAGTCGGGCATGACTGAGCGACTTCCCTTTCACTTTTCACTTTCATGCATTGGAGAAGGAAATGGCAACCCACTCCAGTGTTCTTGCCTGGAGAATCCCAGGGACGGGGGAGCCTGGTGGGCTGCCGTCTATGGGGTCGCACAGAGTCGGACACGACTGAAGCGACTTAGCAGCAGCAGCAGCAGACCTCAACTACAGCCTTCTTTTTTCCCTTCCACTTCTCTTTGCCTGTAAGATGTACTGTATATAGTCACGCACTTTGTAATATATTAGAAATCTGCAAATCCTTTTTTGCTTTTTACATACTTTTGGATACTTATAATCAAAACTTTTACTAGGATATTGAATAAATTTAGTCTTATTAGAAAGTTTAAAGAATATCCACACTGAAGGTTCACTCCTAGAAAAACTGACTTGTTACCAATGGGGGCAGTGCCTCAGTATTATTTTTTAAAGCTTCCTCTGTGATTTTAACTTACAGTCATGGTTGAAAACTGTCCTTGAAGGGGCAAAAATGCAGCCTTTTCAAAGGGTTGTTGGTGGAGTCAGAGCTCTCTTGTCCTCTAGTCCACGCTCTCTCTACCCGCTTCCCCAGCCCTGTCTTGGAGATCAGTCTGGAAGTGGACGTCGAACTGGGGACACCTGGCGTGTCATGCCGAGTGCCCCCAGCGCCAGGGCAGGGCGGCAGGCTGGCTCAGCCTACAGGCAGCCTGAATGTGGAGGCGGTGCCCACTGTCGGGGCCGCGCATCGCTGCCCATCCGTGAGCTCCCAGATTAATATTTTCCAGCCCTTGATGAGCTTTCCCTTCCTTCCGGTGGCCTCTCTTTCCCATCAGCAGTGGGAGTGACCATGGGGAGTGACGAGGATGCTGGTGGGTGAACAGAAACTGCTCTTCCCTCTTTTTTAAAAAAAAAAAAAAACAAACTTGATTTCAGTGAATTAGCTTGGAATCTAAAACAGTACACCCTTTGGGCATTGCTTCCTCATTGTGTCATGGGGAAAGGCAAGGGGAAAAAACATATTTTTAGAAGAGAAGCAAGAACTAGCCCTTAATAATGGGCACATTGAGTGATGGCTTGCAGAACCCCTACATAGAATGGGTGAGATTTTTATCACCCTCATTACAGAGGGAAACTGGAACACGGAGAGGTTAAGACGTTCATTCAAAGGAACACAGCTGGGCAGTTTCCAAGCAAGTGGATCTCAAATCCAGATCCATCCAGCTCCCAAACCCAAGCCCTAGGCGCTATAATGTCTTCTAATAGCAGTTGCTGCCGCCAATGCCCCTGTCCCCACGGCGAGCCATTGCTGACCCACGCCTCTGCAGGAGACCGTCAAACACTCACAGGCAGGTCTGACTCTGTCTCTTTTTGGGGGGGATCACTGCTCCTTTCCCTTGGTCCTGGTGCACACGAGGTCTTGTTGTGCCCTCCGAGAGTCTCTGGTGGGTACGGGGTTTGATTTCAACGCGATTGCACCCCTCCTACCATCTCACTGTGGCTTTTCCTTTGTCCTTGACATGGGGTATCTTTTCTCGGTGTGCTCCAACACCCTCCTGTCAGTAGTTGTTCGGCAGCTAGTTGCGATTTTGGTGTTCGTGCAGGAGATGAGCGCGTATCCTTGAACTCCACCATCCCGATTCTCCTGATTCCTGGAGGCGGATGGTATAGTCTTGAGGGCTGCCATCTTTGATGGAATCAGAGACCTTGGTGGTTTCCACGTTGGAAAGAAAGAAAAGGAGTCTTATTCAATATCTGCCCTTATTCTAAGGTTCAAACACTCTGTATGAAGCAGCAAGGACTGCTTCTCATCTTCAGGAAAGCCACAGTACTTTTTCACAGGGTTGTACCCAAAAGGTCTTTGCCTGTAAGATGTACTGTATATAGTCACGCACTTTGTAATATATTAGAAAGGAGTCTGGTGGGCTACAGTCCATGGACTCGCAAAAAATCAGACACAACTGAATGACTTTCACTTTCAAGAGGCAGCTTATTAACGTTCCTCCTGAAACACCACAAATGCCACCTGCCAGCCCGTTACCATAACCACGATAGTCACCAGTGGCGGAGAGTTACCTTCATTACCGCGTCGAATCCTCATTCCACCCCACTCCATGAACAAACTGAGTCCCCGCGTCTGACGTCACACCGCCAGGGGGAGGGAAGCTGGGCTTAAGTCCACGTCCTGCCTGCGCCCGGCCGTCCCAGCGTGCTTTCTGTGGAAGTGTTTTTTCCCATCCCTGGTGCATTTTTCTATCTTCCTCTCTCTCCTCCCAAACACGTTCAGATCTTCTAACTCTCTTTCTCTTTCTTCTCCTACCCAAGCCAGAGAGAATTAGGCCATAGCGGATGGATTGATACGCAGAGTTAACCCATATCTTGCCCACCTAGGGCCAGAAGAATCCCAGACATTAAGAGTGGGTCCAAGAAGCTGGAGTGAGAACCCAGGGGTTAATATTGCTCTAGTGGGAAAGTTATCTGCTTTGTTGTAAAACACAGCTTCCCAGCCCTACAGAAGGGGCCATTAGCATGCAAATGGACTTTGCCTCACGCTTTTTAATGTTTTACTTCTCTTAATTGCTGAAACCGGTTGTAATTTCTGAGCACTGTTGGCTTCAGGGGAGCAGTTTCCTCTAAAGGGATCTATCAACGCACCTGGAAAGATCTGGAATTCTAATTTTATTAACCAGTTGGGTGAGGCATTTTCTCTTCTTTCAAAAGGGAGGAAAAGTCCAAGTTTAAGTTGGAAACTTTATTTTCTCCTGGTGCCTAACTTCCTCCAAATTCTTTTTAAAAAAATATTTATTTATTTGACTTATTTGGCTGTGCCGGGACTTCACTGCAGCACGTGGGACCTTTAGTTGCAGCATGAGGTATCTAGGTCCCTGGCCAGGGACAGAACCTGGGCCCTTCCACTGGCAAGTCTGTCTTCCGAATTCTTTGGTGTGGACTTTGACAGTCACTGAGAGATCGAAAATCACGTGATATTTGATGGAGGTAAGAGGGGCTTCCTTGGTGGATTAGAAGGTAAAGAATCTGCCTGCCATGCAGGGGACTCAGGTTCAATCTGGGAAATACCCTGGAGGAGGAAATGGCCACTCACTCCAGTATTCTTGCCTGGAGAATCCCATGGACAAAGGAGTCTGGTGGGCTACAGTCCATGGACTCGCAAAAAATCAGACACAACTGAATGACTTTCACTTTCAAGAGGCAGCTTATTAAAGATTTTATGTGTCAGACCCTTGGTTATGAATTTGCAGTGAAGAGGTTTCCTAAATGCTACCTGAATTGGAAAATAACCCTTTCTCTCACCCCAAAGGTCCTGCAGATAACTGCATTATTTCTAGGATGCTCTGTGACTCTCTAACTACTTTCAAATTTCTACAAATTCGAATTTGAATTTCTACTTCAAACTATGAAGTAGAAATGACTGGAGAAACTCGGTCACCATAACACAAATCTTAGCATCAACCAAGACACTCTTAGCCAGTTTAAGAAATAGCTGCCTTCCCTCCCCTCATCCCCATACCTCCCAAATGCATTCTTTTCCATGAGTCAGTACAGAGAGAGTCCCATGGAGAGACATGCTACGTAACCCTTGGAACTCTTGAGCACAATTAGCTTGACTTGGCACTTCTTTCTGGTCGAAAACCAGTCTTAGGAGCCTGAAATTGCATCAGAAGCACTCAGCAATTCTGTGAGGATCGAGGACCACTGTATGCAGAGGTCTGTACCCAAGAGAAAGTGGGAGTGGCCGGCAGTGACATCACCACTAGTGGCAAGAGGCCACCCTGACCTCTCTGGGTCCAAAGAGTCAGTATCAATACAGATTTGGCCCCGGCTAAGTTCGTACTTGGTCTTGTCATTTGCTACATGGAAAGAATCATTCGTATCTTTGTTGTGGCCATTCTTTATCCACTTTGACTTTCAATTCCACCCTGAGTTTCTGGGAATCCCAGATACGCTGAGGAACGGTGGGAACACACAACTTGAATGAAAGAGCAATAGATTTACACGTTGCAAAGGTTGCAAAAGTTCATTTCCTTGCCTCCCCTGTAGACCCTCCTGCACCCCCGGGGAGTCCATCCTGTACAGCATCTTCCCGCAATGACGTAATCATCAGTGTGTTTATAAATGCGCATGAAGCAAGGCAAAGCAGAAAATAGCTCACATCTTCTCTGTTGATTGATTTATGCACAGGTTTTCAGGGTTTGGGAGACTGTAATGTCTGAACGGAATGAAGTCTAAGGAAGAGGACATCATGACCAAGCTGAGGTCCAGATGGAGGTCTGAAGGAAACTGCAGAGAAGACAGGGCTTCCCTGGTGGCATAGCGGTAGAGAATCCACCTGTCAACGCAGGAGATGCAGGTTCGATCCCGGGGTCGGGAAGATCCCCTGGAGGAGGGCATGGCCACCCACTCCAATTCTTGCCTGGGAAATCCCATGGACAGAGGAGCCTAGTGGACTGCAGTCCATGGGGTCACAAGAGTCGGACACGACTGAATGTGCATACATATACATGCAGAAAGCAGGAGAAGGGACACTCAGTCACTGCATCAAAGCCTGCAGTCTTTCATTTGGCCTTTTCGAATGTCTCTTTAAGGGTCCGTTATTGGGAGTGGGGCTGCGGGGGGAGAGGAGAAAGTCTTTCCCCTTTTTGAGCCCCTCATTTGTACCTGGCACTTGAAGCTCACTCTTTAGGGTCTGAGGAGGTAGGTTTTATCTCCATTTGGCACGAAAAAGAAACCGAGGCTCAGAGTCACATGGGGGCTCCAGAGAGACAGCTGCTGAACTGGGATTCACCTTCGTTCCTCCCCGACCCCAAACTCTCCCCTGCTCCACACCGCCTCCCAGATACGCACTAGAATCTTCCACCTTCCCTGGCAAAGCCCCAGAGTGAAACTGGTGGTGGGGACTCCGCCCCCAGAAAGTGGCCTTAGTCTGTCCCCAGCCACCCACTGGCCCTTCCCCTCCCCCACAATTCCGGCTTGTTTTCCTGGGAGCAAACATGCCTTTTCCCATTGATGGAGCTCCTGGGACAGCAGCGCACCGTCACAGGCTCCCCCACTCCCAGTGCGTCCTGGACCAAGCTCTCAGGCTGGCCGCCCCCTCCCCTCCCCACCTGCCCTGACCTTCCACCGCCGGAGGAATTTTCTGAATAACAATGTGTAGTCCCTGCTGCCTGCCGAGCTGCCCTTTTGCTGTTAGCGCCTAATGAAAATGTAACCGTATTTAACCCCCCACCGTCCTAGATTAGCAGGAGAGGGCCCGAGAGGCTTGAATTCCTTTGTATGATAAGCATCCTGGTCTCCATTTGGACGGTCCCAGCCCCTTCTCCCTGGAGAGGATGCTGGGCTGCGCCGGGCTAACCCGGGATCTCTCAGCTGTCCCGGGCACAATGGGGAAAGTATCTTTTGTGGCACTAACGGCTTTGGGGAGGGGAGAGGGGAGGGTCCGGGCTGCCGGGGAGGGGGTGCCGTTGAAGAGAAGGAGAACAATGTGTGAGAAGCCGAGGCTGTGGGTTTCCCACACGGACCACTACGTCCCCCCCACCCCCCTCTGGGAGAGACAGCGCCGCAGCGACCAGCCCACAGCTGATCCTGCCTTGATTGGCTTTTTTTTTTTTTTTTCATTGTGCTCTCAAGGGACGAAAATCCTTTTGTGGCGTGAAAGGAGAGGCGTTCCTGCCGTTCCCCTCCCTCGAACTGATTGGCTGTGTCACGAGATGGCCAAATCCATCCGGATTAATGCGCGGCCGACCCGGCCCCGAGCGAGGCCGTCTGAGTCCGCCCCTTCGGGCCAGCGAGCGTGTCTGGCGCCCTGGGGAAGGGAGGGGACCCCGAGGGGCAGGCCACCACCTTCCTCGTATTTATTATTCCCCCGCCCACCCCCTCCCGGCCCTGCAGGGATGTTTATTCATGGACCACATCTGCTGGCTGACGGACGCGCCTCTCTCTCTTTCTCTCTCGTTAGAATGCCTGAAGTCCCCAAGGAGCCAGGAAAGCGGAGCCCATTCCTCAGGACCTGCCTCTTCTCTCAGCTCAGAGACCTGTGGCTCCTCCAGGGCACCTGTAACCCTAGCTCTCAGCCGCTCCCCACCGCCCCCCCGGCCCACACCTGCGCGGCCAAACTTCCCACCTGGGCATGCTGGGCTCTCTGCTTTCTCTGGTACCCAGCGCCTAAAAGAGCATCCTTTCTCTCTGCTGTTTGCCCTTCTGTGGCTTCTTCCGGAACCTCTCTTCCTCCTGTCGATTCTTATGTAATTACATCCCAGGTCTTCTTGAGCCAGCTCAGATTGTGGCTTTCCCATTCTCTCGATTGAAAGGACTCTTCCCCCACCCCCCACCTCTGACCTCTCATATAGTTTTCTCCATCTTTCATTGAAGAGCCAACTCATTGGAAAAGACCCTGATGCTGGGAAAGATTGAAGGCAGGAGAAGGAGGCGTCAGAGGATGAGATGGTTGGATGGCATCAGAGACATCAGTGGCATCTTAAGTTTGAGTAAACTCCAGGAGATAGTGAAGGACAGGAAGGCCTGATGTGGTGCAGTCCACCGGGTCGCATAGAGTCAGACATGACTTGGCAACTGAACAGCAACAACAGAGATGAAATCCACAGTATGTGTGATTTTGTGGCTCCTTTTACTTGACCTTTGTTCTGATGGTTGCATCAAGTTGGAGAGGGTTTATTCCTGTGGTGGTGAAATCGTTCATTGTGTGAAAAACCCCACAATTTATTTTTCCACTCTGCTGTGGATGTTCTTTTGGATATTTTCCAGTTTGGGTTGTAACTATCACCAGAACATGCACAGAACTTAAAGAATCAAGCACGTGATAAATCTTGTGAGAAGAGTACATATTTTTATTAATTTTTTTTCTTGTTGAATTCTAGTTGATTTACAGTGTTGTGCTAGCTTCTGGCATAAAACAAAGTGATCCACAAATAATTTTTTTTCAGATTCTTTTCCACTATACATTATTACTAGATATTGAATACAGTTTCCTGTGCTGTATAGAAGGTCCTTATTGCTCATCTGTTTTATATATAGTAATGTGTATTTGCTAACTCCAAACTCCTGACTGATTCCTCCCCCCACTTTCCCCTTTAACCATAAATAATTTCCCCAGTAACCATAAATAGCTTTGCAAATCTGTGAGTCTGTTTTTGTTTTGAGAATAAGTTCATTTGTATCATTTTTTTAGGTTTCACATATAAGTGATATCATATGCTGTCATATGTTATGGTATTTTCTGATATCAAATAACATGATATCATATATGTTGTGATATCAAATAACATGTTATTTGTCTGTCTCAGTCTGACGTACTTCACTTAGTATGACCATCTCTAGGTCCATCCCTCTTGCTGCAAATGGCACCATTTCCATCTTTTTTTATGGCTGAGTAATGTGGGCTGGTGTCTATGGGGTCGCACAGAGTCGGACACGACTGAAGCGACTTAGCAGCAGCAGCAGTGATACTCCATTGGAATTTCCCAGGTGGCGCTAGTGGTAAGGAACCCACCTGCCAATGCGGCAGACACAGGAGACGTATTCTCGATCCCTGGGCTGGGAAGATCCCCTGGAGAAGGGCGTGGCAACTGACTCCAGTATTCTTGCCTGGAGAATCCCAGGGACAGAGGAGCCTGGCGGGCTGCAGTCCATGGGGTTGCAAAGAGTCAGAACTGAAAAGACTCAGTAAATATCCCGTTGTGTGTATGTACCATATCTTCTTCATAATTCATTGGTTGAAGACGTTTAAGTTGCTTCCGTGTCTTGACTATTGTAAGCAGTGCTGTGATGAACATGAGGGTGCTTGTGTCTTTTCCAGTTAGAGTTTTTGCAGATATACACCCTGCAGTGGAATTGCAGGATTGTATGGTAGCTCTATGTTTAGCTTTTTGAGAAACTTCCGTACTGTTTTCCATAGTGGCTGCACCAATTTATATTCCCACCAATAGTGTAGAAGGCCTCCCTTTTCTCTACATCATGTTATTAGGACAGGAGTGAAGAATTTCTCTCTTCTCTTTGGAGTCTGTCTCAGTGCTAAGAATAAACCAGAGTCCCCAAAATGTTTGCCCAGTCAATTCTCATTTCGTTAATTTTACAACGGAAATAACTATGGGTTTCTATTTTCAACTGTCACCTGTTAACATGTTTTGGCATAGATGAAGGAATGAACCTTTGCAGAGAAGGCTTTGTTTATCAAGGAGAGGAGGGACAGTGTGAAATTGCTGGTATCTAGGAATGAGAGTAAAATCAGGAGTTAGAGCAAGCCCAGATCAGGAAGGCAGTGATGGCAAGCACAGATGGAGAGTGTTTCACAATTTGCACCTGGACTGTCCCGGCCCCCGTGGCTGTGGTGGTCATCAGAGGGGCCCTTCTAGGGCTATGCCAGCCCCCTCGAGGCTGTCTAGAACACCTGCTTCCCTTCCTGGGCACTTCCACTTTCTATTTCTTCTGAGTTAATAGGTATTTCCTCTGTTTCTCTTACTGGCTTAAATGTCATAATTAATCACTCTAGCTTTTTAGGCAGCAGTCTTATCCTTGGAGCAGTCGCCGCTGGGGTTACAGCCACATGTCTTATCCCCGAGTACACCCCAACATGGATCTGCTGGTCCATTGGTCTCTCTAGCCTCTTCCCAAGTTCCCATTCTGTTCTCCCCTGACTATTACCATCCACTGAGTGTCTCCTTGTGCTGGGCCCCACGTGTGTATGTGTGTGTATATATGTGTTCAGTCGTGTCTGACTCTTTAAGACCTTGTAGACTATAGCCAGCCCCAGGCTCCTCTGTCCGTGGGATTCTCCAGGCAAGAGTACTGGAGTGGGTTGCCATTTCCTCATCCAAGGGATCTTCCCGACCCAGGGATCGAACCCAGGCCCTCTGCATTGCAGGCGGACTATTTACCATCTGAACCACCAGGGAAGCTCCATAAATTGAGGTCTTGAATTCAGTAAGTAGTCGAGTCGGAATCCAGACATTCTTTCAACTACACCGCACTGTCTTGCCCTTTCCTCTTTCCACCAAAGCCACAAAATGATCACGACAGTCACATCTCACTCAGGTCTGTTATTCACTTTTATTCTCAGGTTCGCGCATCCTTGCTCCCCTGGTCCCATCCCATTCCCAGCCTCTGGCCAATCATGTCAGGCCTCTGCTCTCCTGCCCAGTTATTAGGGTGTAGCAGTCATTTTCAATGGCTTTTCTTGCCGTGTTCCAACATGAATGTGAAAGTTTCATTCATTCCAAGAGTGGGGCTGACATTGTACAATGAAACCTGGGGAGCGGGATTTGATAATATTTTGATGTCAATGGGCAAGAGTTACTTGGATGGAGAGAAAGTCTTGATCTGAGGGGTCCATGTCATTTCTTCATTCATTCTTCACTCATTCATTCAAAAAGGATGTTCAAGTTCAAATGAAAAACAAAAACTCTCAGAGTAGGGGTTCAATCACCCTTTTTATTGTTGTTTTTATTAGAATTTATATTTTATTTATTAAATTTTAATTGGTGGATAATTACAATATTGTCACGGTTTATGCCATGCATCAACGTGAATCGGCCATAGGCATACATGTGTCCCCTTCCTGCTGAATTCCCACTCCCACCTCCCTCCCCAGACACACCCTTTTCTTGAATTTAAAAATATATGCAAATTCAAGGTGGTAACAGTCTAGTATTTTGAAAACACTGACATTGAACAAAAGCACAGTTTTGACAACATTCGCAATTGCGTGAATGCACCAGGGCTTCCCCGTGGCTCAGTGTTAAAGAACCCGCCTGCAAATGCAGGAGACCATGAGTTTAATCCCTGGTCGGCAAGATCCCCTGGAGAGGGAAATGGGAACTCACTCCAGTATTCCTACCTGGGAAATCCCATGGGCAGAAGAGCCTTGTGGGCTACAGTCCACGGGGTTGCAAAGAGTCAGACGTGACTTAAGGACTAAACAACAACAGCAATGACTGCAGTGATTTCATGTGTAGCTCACATGCAGTTAAGTCAGAACTCTGAATTTAGGGCGCTTCAGAAACAGTGTCACGTCTTGTGATCAGCTCTGGCCATACAAAGAAATCTTCCCAGATCAGTGGTCCTGCCGCTGCCCTGGGTCTCGGGGAATCTCAGCTATTATCCGAGAGGAATTCCAAGGCTTGGTTGGGGCTGAGGGATCAGAGTGTAGCTTTTCAGGATTCTAGCATGAAATGCTTTACCACCCAGAAACTGCAACAGCCAAATCTGAGCTCCTAAATCCCAAACTGAGCCTCTGCAGTGCCTGCAGGGCACCCCTAGCCTTGCCCTGGGTCTCTCTTTGTGTGCATGCTCAGTTGCTAAGTCGTGTCTGACTCTTTGCAACCCCATGAACCATAGCTTGCCAGGCTCTTCTGTCCATGAGATTTCCCAGGCAAGAATACTGGCGTAGGTTGCCATTTCCTTCTCCAGGGGAACTTCCCAACCCCAGGATGAAAGCTACGTCTCCTGCACTTTACCACTGAGCCACCAGGGAAGCCCAGGGTCCCTTTCTGTTGTTGTTCGTTGTTCAGCGGCTCAGTCATGTCCAGCTCTTTGCAACACCATGGACTGCAGCACGCCAGGCCTCCCTGTCCTTCACCATCTCCCAGAGCTGGCTCAAACGCATGTCCATTGAGTGGATGAGGCCATCCAACCATCTCATCCTCTGTCACCCCCTTCTCCTCCTGCCCTCAATCTCTCCCAGCATCAGGGTCTTTTGTAGGGAGTCAGCTCTTTGCATCACACCATCGCAGTCCTGGAGCTTCCCTTCAGGGCTCCTCTTCACTCCCCCAGACACACAGCTGCCTGTCCACTTCTGTCCCGCTGCTCTGGGACTGTCAGGAGCCCCTCGGCAAACCCTCCCACCCTGCCGGGTCAGGGCTGTCTGGACACCAGGTGACGGAGGCGGAGTGGCCTCCAGGTCCCTGTGGGAGGGGCTGAGGGGGCCTGTGTGGACGTGGCCGGCTCCTTGTTCCTCAGCTTCAGGGAGCTCTGAGGGCTCCCTGGGTGTAACACAACGTGAGCAGCTGCGGGGTGAGCTCTGTTCGCCCGTGACAGCTGCCTTGGTTCTAGCAGGACCTGTCTGACTGCACTCTCCACGTGTGGCCAGCTGCAGTGGCCTTAACTCTTTCTTACCCACCCCCACAGGCCCTGCCCTTACCCTCTGCTTTCTCAAAATGCCAGCTCTTCCAATGACCTTTCTGGGGGCCTTCCCTGGTGGTTCGGTGGGTGGCAATCCACCTGCCCATGTAGGGGACATGGGTTCGATCTCCAGTCCAGGAGGAGATCCTGGATCCTCAGTTGTTCCCACATGCTGAGGAACAACTCAGCCTGGGCACCGCAACTACTGAGCCTGTGCTCTAGAGCCCAGGAGCTGCAACTACTGAGTCCACACTCCGCAGGTACTGAAGACTGAGTGCCCTAGAGCCTGTGCTCCACAGCAAGAGAAGCCACTGGGATAGGAAGCCCAAGGACCACAACTAGAGAGTTGCCCCAACTCGCGGCGACTAGAGAAGCTAGTGAAGACCCAGCACAGCCAAAAATAAATAAATAAATAGATATTTTGAAAAATTACCTTTCTGGGCTGGAGGATGGCCTGGTGTCGAGTTGGGGAGGAACACACTGCATCCCACACCTTGGATGCTCTGGGACATGCAAGAGAGTGCCTGGCCCACTAAGGTCTCATTTCGTTGGCAGGAAAGGCCATCTGGCTTGAATCTGGCACAGAATCTGACCACTCGCCTCTGTGCAAGTGTTTGGGGTGATTTATTCCCACCTGGCAGAAGTGACTGGAGGCAGACGGATAGGAATTTTAAATACCTGCTCACACCCTGAGGGTTCTTCAGCTCTAAAACCGGAGGCCATCAGGTCAGGGAATCCAAGGAGAAGTCCAGCAAGTGAAATTGTCAGAGCCCTGGGTTTGCAGGCAGGCGGCCCATCGATGGGGCTGCGGTGTCGACACTCTATCTCGGGCAAGCTGTTTCACTTCTCCAGGCCTAGGTTCATCCGCACCGATGCAGATGGTTGTGACAAGGTGGAGGTCAGTGTCCACTGCTGAGGCTGCAGTGCCAGAAACTTGCTCCAGAGAGAAGATACCGAGGCTCCAGGAAGCATGGATGAGGTGAAAGCTGGGACTGTCTTGTAAATAAAATTATTACTCAGTTTCAATTTGGCTCTGAGCTAAGAAGGCAGCCAAAAGGAAGTTGCTAAAACTTATACTTGTTACCAAACGAATTGCTGTTGTTCAGTCACTCAGTCGTGTCCGGCTCCTTGCGACCCCATGCGCCGCAGCACGCCAGGCTCCCCTCGCCTCCACTATCTCCCAGAGTTTGCTCAGATTCATGTCCATTGAGTTGGTGATACTATCTTACCGTTTCATCCTCTGCCACTCCCTTCTCTTTTTTGCCCTCAATCTTTCCCAGCATCAGGGTCTTTTCTGATGAGGCCGCTCTTCCCATCAGGTGGCCACAGTATTGAAGCTTCAGCTTCAGCATCAGTTCTTTCAGTGAATATTCAGGGTTGATTTCCTTCAGGATGGACTGGTTTGATCTCCTTGCTGTCCAGGGAACTCTCAAGAGTCTTCTCCAGCACCACAATTTGAAAGCATCAATTCTTTGGCCTTTAGCCTTCTTTATGGACCAACTCTCACATCTGTACATGACTACTGAAAAAAACCATAGCTTTGACTGTAGAGAACTTGGTCGGCAAGGTGCTGTCTCTGCTTTTTAATACACTGTCTAGGTTTGCCATAGCTTTCCTTTCAAGGAGCAAGTGTTGAGCACCAGCAATACACTGGTCCTGAGAATAACAGAGATGACTGCAATGGAGACCTAGCTTCAAGGAGCTGAGATGTGGGGGTGGTGGGGCGGGGAGTGCATGGCTTGGACTCTTGGCTGTAAATATAGAAACCCGAGTCTAACTGTTATACATAAAATGGGAGCGTGAAAGGATACAGGTGTGGCTCATGGGATCCGCGGAAGAGCCTCCCAGCTTCCCAGCCATGCACCGGCAGTGCAGGGATGTAACCTGGCTTCAGAAACAACCAGGACAAGAGAGTCAAGTGTGGGGCCATCTCCACTTAAATGCCACGATTGCTAAACTAAAGAGGAAAGAAGAGTTTTCGGTGTGTGCATGCTAAGTCACGTCAATCGTGTCCGACTCTTTGTGATCCTTTGGCCCATAGCCCACCAGGCTCCTCTGTCCATGGGACTCTCCAGGCGAGAATACTGGAGTGGGTTGCCGTGCCCGCCTCCAGGGGACCTTCCTGACCCTGGGATTGAACATGTGTCTCTCAGACTGCTGCATTGGCAGGTGGCTTCTTTACCACTAGCGCCACCTGGAAAGCCCCAGTTTTAGGAGATTCAGTTATAATTTCTACTACAGTTAAGACTTTAAACACTTTTCAATATTCAATAAAACAGCATGTTTTGATTGCCTTCTAC
The DNA here is from genome assembly GCF_014754425.2 of Oryx dammah. NCBI lineage: Eukaryota > Metazoa > Chordata > Mammalia > Artiodactyla > Bovidae > Oryx > Oryx dammah. The sequence continues at coordinate 4,502,511 of NW_024070192.1, read as the reverse complement.
AAGCAGCAAACCCCAATAGGTTTTGGCAACTGACTGCAGAAATCCTAGTCTTGACCTCTGTGGCTTCTGCAGTGAGAAAGCAATGGCCTGGAAGCTTAGAGCAGCAGGCCGAATCGGTCCTCCAGCTGCTGTGGGCCACGTGCGGAGAGCGGCTTGTTACAAGACTCTTGATGTGTACCTAGAATTTGAATGATTCAAATGACCGAATTTCAAACCACCTACGTCGGAACATGTTATTTCCATTTTGTAAAAAGTAGGAGTAACTGAGAGGTTTCTTTTCTCCCTTCCTATGTTTACGTTTGGTGATGATCGTTGGTTGGAAATTATGTCCACCGAGTCTATTGAGCTGTGATAAAACTCCAGTTAATATTTGACTATTGGCTTCCTGTTACACACAAAAACTCAAATAGTGAAGAATATACTACAATATAGGTTGACTCTTCTCCTCTTCTCTCTCAAGCTTTGGTGTCGCTACCCTTTTATTTTTAAAAGGTTTTCATTTTCTGTTTTCATTGGAGTAGAATTGCTTTACAATGTTACGTTAGTTTCTGCTGCACAGTGAAGCGAATCAGCTCTAGGCATGCATATGTTGCGTCTCTCTCGAGCCTCCCCCCAACCCCCACGGCTCTAGGTCATCACAGAGCCCTGGGCTGCTCCCTGTGCTCCTCAGCAGCTTCCCCCCAGCTCTCTGTGTTTCACAAGGCAGGGTATACACGCCCGGGCTACTCCCCCAGTTCATCCCCCCGCCCCCTCCCCCCTGCGCTCACCTGTCTGCATCTCCCTTCCTGCCCTGCACATAAGTTCGTTTGTAGCATTTTTCTATATCCTGGATATACATGTTAACATATGAACTTTGTGTTTCTGTTTCTGACTTGCTTCAATCTGTATGACAGACTCCGGGGCCATCCATGTCACTCAGTTAGTCACTCAGTCATGTCCGACTCTTTGCAACCCCAAGGACTGCAGCACTCCAGGCCTCCCTGTCCATCACCAGTTCCCAGAGTTTACTCAAACTCACGTCCATCGAGTCGGTGATGCCATCCAACCGTCTCATCCTCTGTCACCCCCTTCTCCTCCTGCCCTCAATCTTTCCCAACATCAGGGTCATTTCAAACGAGTCAGTTCTTCACATCAGGTGGCCAAAGTACTGGAGTTTCAGCTTTAGCATGAGTCCTTCCAATGAATATTCAGGACTGATCTCCTTTAGGATGGACTGGTTGGATCTCCTTGCAGTCCAAGGGACTCTCAAGAGTCTTCTCCAACACCACAGTTCAAAAGCATCAATTCTTCGGCCCTCAGCTTTCTTTATAGTCCAACTCTCACATCCATACATGACCACTGGAAACCATAGCCTTGACTGGACCGGCCTCGGTCGGCATCCGCATCACTACGGTGGCCCAGTTTCCCCCGTTTTAGTGGCCGAGCAACAGTCCCCCGTGTGTGCACACCGCATCGTCTCTATCTGCTCATCTGTCGGCAGACACTTTGGCTGCTCCCACGTCCTGGCTGTTGTGAACAGCGCTGCCTCTTTCTGAGTTACGGTTTGCTCAGAGGATGCCCAGGAGTGGGACTGCTGGCTCGTATGGTAGACCTACTTTTAGTTTTTTAAGTAACCTCAACTCCCCTTTCGTGGCTTCCCTGGTGGCTCAGACAGTAAAGAATCTGCCTGCAATGCAGGAGACCTGGGTTCAGTCCCTGGGTCGGGAAGGTCCCCTGGAGAAGGGAATGGCACCTCACTCTAGTGTTCTTGCCTGGAGAATCCCATGGACACTTATGAATAGATGCCTCTCTGCCTGTAAAAGTAGAGATGTGCTTACTTAGTCTGTCCTGAGTGGAAAGAGTGGATGGTATTGAGGTTTGCTGTTCACTCTCCAGAGTGGTCGAAGGGGCTCCAGTGACCTTCTGTCAAATATTCTGCCTCCTTCCATACCTTCTTGAGCATATACCCAGCTGCCCGTCTTCGAGGCTCTCTAGACTTGTAGGTGAAGTTAAAGAGGGAAGAAGAAATCAACATACTGGAAAGAAAACACAGCGTTGGTGTGTGGTGTCAACAATGACCAGAAGGCTACAATGCTCTGTGGAGAGGAAGGAGGTGTCTAGTCTCGAGGACAAAGCCCACCTGTTGGAACCTTAGCCCCCTCCCCCCAATTCCCCGTCTCACTGCCTGCTCCCCTTCAACCCTCAGCAGACTGGTCTGATGGATCTTGTTGGTTCAAACTGAGTCCCCAAATACCTGCGTCCACCAGACTGTCACTGATGGATATTTCCTGATCTCCTGGCTTTGGCTGGCTGCTGTCGCCATGGTAACAGAGAGTGAGGGGGACCTGGGGCAGCTCGGTCCATTTGTCATCAGTTGCCACTGTTTTGTTCCGCCTGGTGTGTGCTCTCCGTTGAGTTCTGGGGGAGGCAAAGTAGAGCGGAGGGATTCGGCTGGAGGGTTGCGCCCACCCTCGGATACTGAGGACAGAGCCAGGTAGCCTCGGAAACTACTTCCAGAGACGCCCGAGACGCGGAGATTATAAACAGCCTGTCACCTTCTCCGGGAGAATGATTTTTCTGTAACTCAAGATTTTGTGTTAAGAGGGAGGGTGGTATCTGTGTCAGCCTGAAGACCTTTACTTTTTTGTCGAATTAAGAAGGGAAATTTACCACCTCCCCCATATAGAGAATAAACTCTTCCCTTCCTTATTCTGGGTTGGAACTTTAGAATTTTTGACGAGGCTCCTATTGTCTCATGGCTTTAAACAGAGCGTGCAAATGTGTGAATCTTGTTTCATCTTTGACCCTCTCTGGCTGCTATGTATGCCTGTTGAGAAGTCACAAAAAGAGTTTCCTGGGGACAACTCTCCCAGCCCCTCCCCGCCCTGCCCCCAATCAGGCTTAAACAGTTCGAGCCAGGCCAGCTGGGTGACAACCTTCTTGGTTGGATCAGACCTAGGAGGCCGCTTCTTGCCACTGTTCTGGGCCTGGCGTACGCTGTGCTTTGAGCACAGTGAAGACACAGACCAGGTTTGACACAGGCTTGGGGCAAGCTGGACGGAGCCCTGCCTCTCCCGACACAGGTCTCTCCAGTGTGGTCAGCCAGAACGGCTCCTTCTCCGTGGTTTTCTATTGGCCCCTTGGCATCTTTTCCAACACGCTCAGATCCTATTACACGGACGCATCCCGTTCTCTCTTCCTCTCTGCACCATCCTCCGTGGCTCTTTCGTCTCCACGATGAGCAAGTTGGTATTCTCTAGGGACCTGTCCAGGCCCCCTTGTCCTCCAGCTCTTCACTTCCTGCAAGGTCGCCACCTCCTGCAGCCTGGACTGTGGATTCCAAGACTGACTCTCCAATCTGCCTTCAATCAAGGCAGATCCCAGTCCCGCACGGCCAGCCTGAGGACCAGCTCTGCGTGAATGTTACAAGCAGACTCTTCAACCCGAATTCCACTTCTTGAAATCTTCCTCCGTGTTCTTTGGTGTTATTAGCATCCCTGTTCTCCCAGATGCTCAGACTCAGAAGCTTTGTATCATCTTTAATTATCCCCATACCTTCCATCTGGAAGAGGAGATGGCAACCTGCTGCAGAATTCTTGCCTGGAGAATCCTATGGACAGAGGAGCCTGGTGGGCTATGGTCCATGAGATTAAAAAGACGTGAGTGAAGCGACTTAGCACACATACAGTCCACGGCTCCAACTTATTTTCCTCCTCCTCTCCTTCCTCTACCTCCTTCTCTGCTTTCTCTTTCTTCTCTCTTCTCCCCTCTCTGTGCCCTCCATTGATACAGCCCATCTTGGTACCCTTAGTTCTCCATTTTCCCTTTCCATCAGTTGTTGTTCAGTTGCTCAGTTGTGTTCGACTCATTGTGACCCCATGGACTGCAGCACACCAGGCTTCCCTGTCCTTCACTATCTCCCAGGGTTTGCTCAAACTCACATCCATTGAGTCTATGATGCCACCCAACCATCTCGTCCTTCCCATCATGGCTGCTTGCTATTTCAGTATCCCCCTCTTCCAATCTTTCCTTTCTTCTGCCTTTGCCATTAATCCAATCAATCTCTGCTCAGAAACTTTGTGTGAGCGACCCCCTGGACTGTAGCCCACCAGGCTCCTCTGTCCAGGGGATTCTCCAGGCAAGAAGACTGGAGCAGGCAGCCGTTTCCTCCTCCAGGAGATCTCCCCGACCTGGGGATGGAACTCAAGTTTCCTGCAGCTCTCACACTGGCAGGCGGATTCTTTACCGCTTGAGACAAGTGTGAAACACCAAAACTTTAATATCTCTCTAACCCCTAGAATCCAAATCCCATCTTTGCTTCATGTCATGCAAGATCCCCTTAAACACAGCTGGCATGCGGACCCCCTCCTTCCGGCTCTCCCCATACGTGCATGTCCTTCCACGAAGCCTTGACTCCTAGATCTGGCTGCTGGGACTGTATGTAAAAAGGCACACCCTTTGGCAAAACAGATTGAAACTCTTGGTGTGTTTTGACCAAGTTATTTCACTTCCAGGAACTGATCTTAGGGAAATAATCAGACAGCTGCAATGTGAAATGTGCATAAGAGACTTCATTGCAGCAGAATTTGCAATTATAAAAAAATGAAAACAGCGTCAGTGTCCAATAATATCAATATAATAGAACATGAAGCAATCATTAAAGAATAATATAAACCTATCCACTGACTGGGAAAGATAGTTCCAGCATACATCTATGTTTCTAAGTAAAAAAAAAAGAAGGGCAGGGATCTATAAGAATATACAGTGAATATACTTTAATGTGTGATCTTATATATATTTATATACATAAAAAATTGAACAACTCTCTAAGGAAATAGAAGCACATATATCTATATGTGCTTCCCAGGTGGCACAGTGGTAAAGAACCCACCTGCCAATGCGGTAGGCACAGGAGGTGCAGGTTCAATCCCTGGGATGGGAAGATCACTTGCAGTAGGAAACAGCAACTCGCTCCAGTATTCTGGCTTGGAAAATTCCATGGCCAGAGGACTCTGGCGGGCTACAGTCCCTGAAGTTGTGAAGAGTTGGCCACAACTGAGTGACCAAACACACACACATGTCTGTATGTACCCATATACAGTGGCCTGAATTATGGCCGATGGTTTGTCTTTTCCTTTCTCTCACCAGCCTTTTTAAAATGTTCTCCAATAACCACGGACCAACTACAAAAAGTAACGAGCAATTAAATTTACAATATGCTCAGGTAAAGCAATTCAAAAATTCTTAAAAGGAAAATGTCCTCCACTCGTCTGTCACCTTGCCTTTGTTAATCTCATCATGGCGTCTTTAAATCTTCAGCTCCATTTCCAAGTATGATTAAATTTCCTCTGCAAAGAAGGAGCAAAGGCTCTGGGGTCAGAGGTCCAAAGTTTGCATCCTCATTCTGCTCTCACTAAGCTGAATTTCCTCCTTTGTAAAAGAGAAAGAGTTAGCAATATCCAACTCACAGATGTGGTGTGAGGATCAGATAATATATACGAAAAGCCTTTAGAGAACAGCAAAGCGTCACTCGGCGGTCAGGAGTGTGATTTATCGTTAGTATGACTGAGGCCCTTGGGTCTTTCTCTGTGGATTAACTTGGCACCGGAATTGGAGGCTTTTCAGCCTCAGCCTTGAGCCCAGCATGGACACAGCCCAAGCTGCAGATCACTGTGAGCTCTGGTCCCCAAGAATTGGCCATGCGGGTGAAAAGGGGGCAGGATTCCTCCAAAACCCTGCCAGCACTTTCTGTCCCTTCAAGTGTTTGCAAAGCCATTCTTAACTCTTAGAAGGCTCAGAGAAAACATCGTGTCCTGGACCAGCCTGTCTGGTACCCACCCAGACTACTCAGAGCTGCCTGGAAATCTCTGACCTCATCCAGTCATGTACCTGGACCCCGGGAACTGGGGGCCGTTGCTGCTGCTGGCTGTGTGGGTGATAAGAGGCCCCCAGTTTCCACCAGAGCTCCGGCTGGGCTGCTCTGCAAGTGTGTGTGTGCATGTGTGTGTGTGTGTGTGTCTGTTTCTTCCCAGTTTAAAATCTTCTCTGAACACAAGAGGGTTGGGTCTACTGTATGCTTGTAAGTGACTCAAGACTCAAAACCACCTACTCAGGTCCCAAACTGTTTGAGTGGGAAGAAGAGTGTCTGGGAAGAAGGAAGAAGCGGCCAAGCTCTAACTAGGTGCTCTAACTCGATGCGGGAGGTGGACTGTGATCCAGGAGGACGTGGAGGCACAGGGAGGTGGGAGGGGAGGTGGGGAATGTGTGTGCGAGAGCCGGAGATCACTTGTCTTGGCTCCGATGGGATGATGCTACTTGGCCAGCCTCACCGAACCTGTCAACAAGCAGAGAGTGAGGTCAGCTGAGGGCTGGAGGCCTCATTAGCTATCACCAGAGCTCACATCTCAACCCCTTGAATCATCCATGATGAAACTCTTTATCAGCCCGGGAGGAGGCAGCCCTGGGGGATAAGACTCCTGTATAAGGCTTGATTTTGAGCAAGGCTACATCCGGATGGACCGGCCAGGATGAGTTATCCCCAGCACACACTCCAAGATAACCAAACAAGATGATTTGCGGATGGGTGTTATTAAGCATCCCCCATCTGGGACCAGGGAATGCCATGTCTCGCGGTTCCTCTTTCTGCTTCTGCGGCCAGGCTAACTTAACCCTCTGAGTCCCAGGCTGCAGACTAAGCCTCCCTCCTGACCACCCTCCCTCCCCGAATCCCACTCTCACGCTCAGGAGAGGCGGGAGGAAGCCACCAGCTGAGGGCTGAGACACGGCAACAGTTTTACTTCTGTGGAAAGATTGGAACTCATTATACCATAGGGAGTGATAACACAGGAGGAGCTTTGTCAGAGATGTTCTGCTAAGAGGAAACAATTGGAATCCACAAGTAACACGCTGGAGAGATAGGCGAGGGGAGAATGTCTCCTATCTTCCTTGTCTTAAATGCTTCAAGGCCACCCCAGATCGCATGGGGATGGGGGAGGCTCGGCTCGCCAACTGTCTCGAGAGTGACGAGGAGGTACCGGCTGACGGCAGTGGCGATTCTGGGACTCAGAGGGATGAGGGAGGCAGGAATTTTTAGTACAGCCTTGAAAGAAAAATATCAGCCTGCCCCACCTCTGGGATGGGAACAGGGTAGGAGTCTAGAAAAACAAATAAAATCTGCTGTCCGAAAAACACCAGGCACAAATTGTTACTTGAATAGCGAAGGGGAGAAAAAAAAGTGTCAGATACGCTTCCTATGCTTGTTTTCCATTTTTTCATCCTGTGTCCTTTATCTAAGTGTTTCTAGAAGAGTCCCAAAGTGGGCAGTTGGGTGAAACCCAGCTCGGGGGTCCTGAGGCAACACCCTCAGGTCAGCATGCCCACCCCAGGAGACCTCAGGGTGCGGAGCTGGCTCGGCTTGGTCAGTGCCCAGATTTTCCCCAAATCACCCAGGAACACAAGACTAGCCAGACAAATAAGAGAAAAGTACACTGTGCTGTTTTTCGATTTACCTCGTGTTTCATGCTTCAAAAGGAGATTCAGTTGTCATTAAAAGTAATTCAGTTTGCAGCCCCAGGGAGGTTTGAATTATTCTCCTTTGAGTTTTAAGTTTGCATTCTCTTATTTTATTTCTTTTCCCAACGTTGCCTCCACCAGGGTAGTAGGGAGATGGCTGACAGCGGTTCCTCGATCCCGGATTTTCAACCTTGATGCTGCCATGAGCCCTCTGAGCTAGTGTCTGCTCTGTTGCTTTGGGGCTGACATTAACTAGAAAGGGACTGTACGCTCATGAGGTTGTTGTATTGCTAGGCTGATCCTAAGAGGCAGGCCAGACACCTCGAGGGTGTGTTCACTTATTTCAGGGTGGCGGAGATGGTTGGTTGTTGCTTGGACTCCGAGAGCACAAAGTGACAAGAAGTGATTTGTGGTCGTTCAGTAGTGTCTGACTTTGTAACCCCGTGGACTGTAGCCCGCCAGGCTCCTCTGTCCATGGAATTTCCCAGGCAGGAGTACTGGAGTGGGTTGCCATTTCCTCCTTCAGGGGATCTTCCTGATCCAGGGGTTGATCTCCAGGCATCTCCACGTCTCCTGCATTGCAGGCAGATTCTTTACCGCTGAGTTAGAAGTAGAGGAATGTATAATAAGTCCTCTGACCCCTTCCTCATGGGGACAAGTCGGGAACTCTGGGGAGTGTGGCCCCTGGGAGAGGTCTCCTAGATTGTTCTAGGTGCCTTGAGCTGATGAGGCAGTGTGGGGACTGAGACTTGGCCAGGGAGCCTGGGGGTGAGTTTGCTATGAAGGTTCAGAGAAGTGAGCTTTGCAACCTGGATGTTGGCTAAACATCCTGTGTTTTGTTTTCCTTTCGGGTTTCCTTTCTCAGTCTCTCTGTCTCTCCATCTCTGTTTCTGCCTCTTTCTCATTGAAATTCCAGCCTCTCAGTTGGGCTGAAGGGAACCAAGAGAGCAGATGGCAGCTCACACTCGGGCCCGAGTTCTGCAGGATGAGCAGTAGTTCACAGCGGGGCTGACAGGACTGCGGGTGTGAGAGTCAGAGGGAGAGATGGCGGGGAAAGGGGCAGCTCGGCAAAGACGGCAGCTGGCTGGTCAGCCCTCCCTTCCCGCCTGGAGAGCGGGCCTCCAGTTTTGAGGCTTTGGGGACTCTGTTTTGTTTAAATAAGAGAAGCTGTCTCCCTTACATCTTTCCAAAAATAAATAAATACAGGTCTGTCGTATCGTCTTACAGATGCTCCTACCAGCACACAAAGGTTCAGAACTTGGGACATGTTTTACAAAATCCAAAGATGAGGAAGTGGAGTGTGGGGTGCAAGGGAGGATTTTAGAGACAGAGAAGGCCAACTAGCTAGTTTATTTATGTCTTGGATTATTCCAACTGTAGCAGGAACATGGAACCGTCACCACCTTCATCCTCATTAGACCACCATGAGCTCCATCCTCACTGTTCCCATCACAACCACCATCAACTTATCATCACCCCCACCGCCGTCCCCATCACCAATGCCACCACCATCACCAATCACTGTTATAATCACCACGAGCTCCTTATCACCACAATCTCCACCACTAACGCCGCTGCTGACACTCTGTCTCCACCCACCTCGCCCACTACCATTACCCCTATCAAGTAGCTCCTAAGAGCATCAACATTAAGGACTGCCAATGTTAGCCAAAATGACGCATGCAGATTGTTTAACTGATTTAGATGGGGGCCCCTGAGCCTATAGATGGCTTAGACGATGGGACTAAGTATGTAAATTATAGCGGCAGTCCCAGAGCTACTGGCAGTGGCAGCAACTTGATGGAAAGTTTCTGACCATGAAGCCAGAAGGCTCAGGTTCTGCCTGTTACCGACTGAGTGACCTTGAGCAAGACACTTGTCTTTGGGGCCTCAGTGTCTTAGATATAAGATGAGGGTAATCAATACTTATGGCTTTATAGAGTTTAAAGGGGAAAAGACAAGTAAAACATTTTCTACATTATCTGACTTATTGTTATTGTTCAGTCATTCAGTTGCGTCCAACTCTTTTCAACCCCGTGGACTGCAGCACGCTGGGTTCCTCTGTCCTCCACTATCTCCAAGAGTTTGCTCAGACTCATGTCCATTGAGTCGGTGATGCCATCCAACCATCTCATTCTCTGCCGTCCCCTTCTCCTCCTGCCTTCAATCTTTCCCAGCATCAGGGTCTTTTCCAATGAATCAGCTCTTTGCATCAGGTGGCCAAAGTATTAGAGCTTCAGCTTCAGCATCAGTCCTTCCCATGAACATTCAGGACTGATTTCCTTTAGGATGGACTGGTTGGATCTCCTTGCAGTCCAAGGGACTCTCAGGCGTCTTCTCCAGCACCGCAGAACACTCTCCCGTTTCTCAAAGAGGACAGAGTGAACCCCAGGATTCAGGCACCCAACACATAGAAGGTGGAGGAGAATTGCAGCAGGAGCGTGGGGTTGGGGGGTGGGGGGTCCCGATCCCGCAGAGCATGAGGTCAGGCTGTAGGCGAGGGCTAATGAGAAGGTTCGGCCCGGATTCTGGAGTCCTCCAGGAGGGCTCCCTGGGCGAGGAGGCGGGGGAGGCGGCGGCTTCCTGAAGCAGCCTGCCAACCCGGTGCTGCAGCTGCTCGCTGGAGTTCTGGCCCTGTGAGCTGTTTGTTTTGGCCCGATACGCCACACGGAAGCAGCAGAAGGATAGCATGGGGGTGGGGGGCGGCAGGGACGGGGCAGGGGCTCCCCGTGAAGTTTCCACGGAGAGAAGGGTTTTCTTTCCAGGTGGTGTCAGGCCTCGGGCTGCCTGGAGGAGCCGGCTGTGACTGGGGTTCAAGATACCGGCCGGGAGGACAGGCACGACGCTGGGGCTGAGTGTGGCGGGAAGGACAGCTGTGTAGTCGGTGCAGAGGTGGGTGATGGGCCGGATGGAAGTGAAGCGAGCATCCACAGAGAGCAGATGCTGGCTTTTTGTGTTTGGGGTTGTTGTTTTGTTTTTGCCTGTCTCCTTTTGGGTTGAGTTTTCATGGGATGGTGAAGGGTTTGTGGCTGGTGGGCATGCGGGTGCTCTTGGCCCAGAGAGGAGACAACTTTGAACGAGGCAGGAGGAGCAATATGGCCAGGAGATGGCACTGGGAAACGCGGTGGATCCAACAGGCACTTCCAGATGTCGCTCTTAGGAGGCAGGCTGGGACCTGGGGCCCTTTAGCTGCAGCACTTACACCTGGACAAATGTCTGCTCCAGCAACAAAACACAAAGGAACGATTAGGGACTAAAAATAACTGCACGCACGTGCGCTTGTAGCAGATTCTGAATGACAGCCCACTCCAGTGTCCTTGCCTGGAAAATCCCACGGACAGAGGAGGCTGGCAGGCTACAGTCCATGGGGTCGTAAAGAGTCGGACACGACCGAGCGACTAATCCCCCACCACCGTCACAGCATAACAAGATACAAAAAGACCAAAAAGTCCAACCGCCACCTCTGAAGAGCCAGGAGCAAAAGCTGGGGCCTGTGCGTGCCCACTACACATCACACCGTGAAAGCAGCGGGCGAGCCACCTAAGCTCCTCCTCCAGCCTGACCCCTGGACACACCCCTACTCACCCAGTAAAGGGAACCGGCTCCCCCCACCATCTTGGGAAACAAGCAAGGGACCTGTTGTCTCCTCTCTCTCCCTCCTGCAGCAGCAGGGGCCCCAGAAAAGCTTTGCCTGGATTTCTTGTCTGGCCTGTGCTCGATGTCTACTTGTTGCAAAAGGCTGAGAACCCTGGTTGGGAACATAACCACTTTTGACTTTGTTTGCAATCATAAAGTGAGATTTCTTGAGCGCCTTGTGCACGTTGCATATTCTACAACATTACATACATAATCTCACTCTGTCTTTTAAAAATTAATTTAAAAAATAACTTTAGGGATGATGACCCTAAAGCTTGCAACGTTCAGGTAAGATGGATTATGCAGATAAGACGACCAAGAGAGAAAATTTGCACAAAGACCTCTCTGCCTCTAGGCCGGGCATCTTAGTAGCGCTGTTATGCTGTGCCAGCTGGTGATCATCACTTCCCAGCCAGTTTTACAACGCATCCCAAGGACCAGGCAGGCATGAGGCCAGTGAAGTGTGGGAGACACTGTGTATAACCCTACAAAGGGGAGAAACTGGGGTGAAACCAAAGGAAGGCTTGATGACTACCACTCCAGGTCCTGGGAATATTCTCTAGTATCTTGAAGAAACAGGATCTCTTTGAGCCCATCTTGATCTGCAAGAAGAATCTGATTTCTTTCGGTGTTGCTGGGGGCAGAGGGAAGAGAGGGCTAAGCCAGGCGGCAGAAGACAAACTGGTACCTCCAGTTCCTTGAGGGGAATTGCTGAAGCTGACTGGGATCTCACGCGTGGGGAACAGCTCTGAGATGCCAGACTCTTGCCCTGGGCAGAGCTGACTAAGGAAGCTCCAGATTGTGTCTGCCCCAAACAACAGACTAGCGTTTCCCTGGTGGCTCAGGGGTTAAGAATCCACCTACCAACGCAGGAGACACGGGTTCGATCCCTGATCCAGGAAGCTCTCTGATCTGGGAAGATCCCACATGCCTCAGAGCAACTAAGCGCGTGTGCCACAACTATTGAGCTAGTGCTCTAAAGCCCTTGAGCCACAATTACCGAGCTCATGCGCCGAAACCACTGACGTCCGTGTGCCCAAGAACCTGTGCTCTGCAACAAGAGAAGCCTCCGCTCATCACAACTAGAGAAAACTCCACGCAGCAGTGAAGAGCTAGCCTAGCTGAAGATAAATAAATGAAATTTTTTGAAAAAGGAAAGAACCTCCTGGTCCTGGTCCCTTGGTGATGTACCTTGCAGTCCCTCCGGGGAAAATCCACATGCAGGAAGGATTTTTCAACTTTGCTTTCTTGGAAGAATTCAAAACAGCTGCGAGGGGAAGCAGCCATGTTGGGGGTTGTTGATGGGGGGCGCTGAGAATGAATGAGGGTGGGGGTGGGGGGTGGAGTGAAGATCAGCCGCCGCAACATGCAAGGAGACCCCAGCTGAGTCTGCAGCCTCCTCACTTCCGGTCACCACGGTGGGTCCCTTCGGCGTGCCCAGCTACCAGCTGCTCCCTGCAGAAAGGCTGACCACCCTCCCCTCCTCTGACTCACAGGCTTTAGCCCAGAGCCTGACCCCAGCCTGCCCCACGGCTGTCATCTTCCCCCCTCTCCTTCCTCTGGTCTCTCTCTGTGTCTCAAAACTGAGAGGCTAACACACCCTTGGCAAGTGCTGAGAAGAGGGAAATGTGTTTGACACATGCTCACCCCGAGAGCAGGGAGGGCTCCCAGCAGGATACAATTAATGACCAAGGGGGAGCTGGGGATTGCAACAATATGGGGTTTATTTTTTCCCTCCCCATATCCCCCTGTTCCTGGACTTTGGCAACATTTCATGATGGAAGGAAGAGCATCCCAACCTTCTGTAAATAAATAACTGGGGCTCATCGGTTTCAGGGCTTCCCTGGCGGCTCAGCAGTAAAGAATCTGCCTGCGATGCAGGAGATGAGGATTCGATCCCTGGGTGGGGAAGATCCCCTGGAGAAGAAAATGGCAACCCACTCCAGTGTTCTTGCCTGGAGAATCTCACAGACAGGGGAGCCTGGTGGGCTACAGTCCATGGGGTCACAAAGAGTCAGACATGACTGAAATGACTGAGCCCGGCCATGGAGATTCAAGGATTTGAGAGGAAAATGGGCTTTTAAGTGGAAAACCAGCTGAAGGGCAATGGGAAAGGTTCCTCAAGTTTAATTTTTTGAGCCTCCTGGCTACTTTATAAAAAGACAGAGAGAAGTGAAGCAGGATCATTAAAGTTATTAGAAACTGTTTAAAGTTGGGCTAAGTAATCCACGGACATCTAAAGCTTGACAGGAGGCCATCGTCCAAAATGGGAACAGGACTTTCTGTTTCACATCTTAATAGGTAAGTTTGGTTCCCGGGCATCGTAAGACCATGGAAAGTCAAAACCCTACTCCTTTGGGGAAAATCTTCTTTATTTTAGAGTCACCGAATCACAAAGGGCTTTCTTAAGCCATAAAGTCATGATGAGTTACTGTCCCCATGGGTCAGGCATGTATATCCTACCAGCTGTTAAAGAAGCTGCATGTAGATAGAAAAAAAACAGGAATCCCTAGTTCTTTTTTTTTTTTTCCAGTATCCTTCAGGAAAGAAAAAAAAGGAAATAAAAGAAAAAAAATGAAATGGATCATAAAATGTTCAAGGGAAATCAAATTCAGGATGATCAGAATAACTCTTGAATTTGTGGACAAGTTGGAAGAAATTTTAGGGATGTCTGTTTTTAGAGGCATGAGTTAAGCCAGGGACCTTGCTTGATAGCTGTTTGTTCCCATCAGCACCTGTGAGACCCCTCTTTGTGCTTCTCGACCACCTTGGGAGGATAAGTAAGGCAGACTCTTCTCAAATCTCCATTTCATCAGGAAGATGGACAAGCAAAACCCCTGGAGAATAAAAATGACTTGAACAAGTACCACAGCTTCCAACCGTTAGGGTTAAGCCTAGACACCAGCGTTCTGGTTCTGCTCGTTTGCTTTCGTCTCATCCAGTTCTCTTGCCTCTTGGCTGTGAAGTTCTGGAGTAGAGGGATGACCTGTTTGATTTTATGAAGACAAAGTGAGCGATGCCTAACGAAGCCAAGCCAGGAAGGTCTCCCTGGCTTGGCTTCACTTCCCCTTCACTGCTCTCCTCTCTCCTCCGCTCAGGGCAGGCGTCCGTGCAAGCTGGGTGCATGAGATGCTCAGCTGCCCGCTTAGCACTCAGCATCGTGTAGGCTGTGCACGTAGCGGACCTCGGGGAGAAAGAGACAGGGGCCTTGGGCATTGCTCCCCCATCCCTCTTCTTCACTATCCTGCGGGATGTCCACTCGCCTCCTGGAAAATTGCTTCCTTCGTTTGCTTTACCGGGATCTTTCTTGGTACAATGCAGAAGCTGAGGTTGGGCCAGCTGGGTGTGCACTCTGAGAGCTTGGGTCAAGGCAACTACCTCCAAGCCAAAAACACAGGGAATTCCAAAGACCCCGTTGGCACTGGGAGAACAAATGGTAGGTGGGAAGGCACATTTGGAAGTGCCGAGTCAGGCCTGACACTGGGCGCTGCAACGTGACTGTTGACCTGTACCAAGTGCTTCTGAGCTGTTACTCAGTTGCTCTGTTGTGTCCGACTCTGTGACCCCATGGACGGCAGCACACGAGGCCTCCCTGTCCTTCAGTATCTCCCGGAGACACTCAAACTCACGTCCATCTAGTCGGTGATGCCGTTCAACCATCTCGTCCTCTGTCGTCCCCTTCTCCTCCCACCTTCAATCTTTCCCAGCATCAGGGGCTTTTCAAATGAGTCAGTTCTTCCCATCAGGTGGCCGAAGTACTGGAGGTTCAGCTTCAGCATCAGTCCTTCCAATGAATATTCAAGATTGATTTCTTTAGGATGGACTGGTTTGATCTCCTTGCAGCCCAAGGGACTCTCAAGCGTTTTCTCCAGCACTGCAGTTCAAAGCATCAATCTTCAGCACTTAACCTTCCTTTGGAGAAGGAAATGGCAACCCACTCCCGTGTTCTTGCCTGGAGAATCCCAGGGATGGGGGAGCCTGGTGGCCTGCTGTCTATGGGGTCGCACAGAGTTGGACATGACTGAAGCGACTTAGCAGCAGCAGCAGCAGCCTTCTTTATGGTCCAACTCTCACATCTGTACATGACTACTGGAAAAACCATAGCGTTGACTATGTGGACCTTTGTCCGCAAAGTGGTGTCTCTGCTTTTTAATACACTGTCTAGGTTTGCCATAGCTTTTCTTCCAAGGAGTTCCTGTCCCTTATTTGAGGACCAGGTAAGGCTTGATAGCTTCGAGTGGAAAGAGGTTCCTAAGTGAAAGCCTTTTAAAGGACTTATCGCGGTTTCCTGGGCAGAGGATACTGGTGCTGGGGCCAGTGGGAGAAATCCACATTCCTTCCTGCCCATCCCTCCCCTTGTCCACTCCGGTCATGCTTCCCCCTTCCCCCACGGGACAGTGGCTGTCACAGAAAAGCCTTCCACAAATATTAGCTGAGCCTGGACCTGGCCTCAGTACATCTCCCTCCCAGGGTCATCCCAGGCGCTGGGGAGGCCAGCCCTCCGGTGCCTGGCACCTTGCAGAGCCTGACAGAATTCCAGAGCTGGGGGCAACTTTAAAATTCATATTGTTCAACCTCCCCTCCTGGGAGCCAGGACAGGGTGCCCGATCCCCTGGCCGCAGGCCCCCTCCGTTTCTCCATCATCATCTGTATCCTTTTCACCCCCTTCAGTACATAAAGAGCTATTTTAGGTGCCCCTGAGCTTCTCCACAGTGGAAGTTGAACAGAACTACTGTGGGTGGGACCAATCCATAACCTTAATCTTGGCTCTTGAAGTGAGAGCTGCTTGAATACATCGTGCTGTTTATGCAAATCCCATGCAAATCAGGGTGACTGGATTAACTGGGAAAGAAAAAAAAAAAATACTATGATGTGTCTAAGCCTTCCTAGCACTCCGTGTTGGCTCCAGAAAAGATGATTTTTTTTTTTTCAAGTGCTGTTTTCTGTTAGAAACTTCTCTTCTGCCCTGGGAGCCTTAGCCAGTATCCCAAGTTGGCTCTTTCCATCCATCGAACTCTTGTGTGAACAGGGAGGTTTGTTTTAGGCTCTGTCAACGGGGCCTTGTTGGAAGTTGCCACACCTTAGGCAGGCTTGCCAAGGACTCGATGGGGGTTGAGTGTGGGGAAGTGGCTGGCAGTGACCAGGGCGAAGGGAGGGCCTAGTCCAGGGACATTTGCTCATCCAGATTTGGGGTGTCTCCCCATAACCAGGATAGATGAAGAGTCTTCTTCTGGGGGTGGGAAACTGTTCGTCAGATCCTGAATGTCCTACTTGAAAACAGTCAGTTGCCATTTGACATACTTAGAGACACCAGCTCGGCCACTCAGCTTGCATATTTATGCAAAACAAATGCAAATGAGTCCATTGAACCCTTTGTCTGTCTCCTGCCAAGCTGGGAACATGGGTCTCCTGACAACCTCCTCCTCCAAGCCTTTATCCTCTCCAGAAGAGTTTTTCTAATTAGGGCATGGAGCCTCTGAAACTTGGCTTGCTCAGTGAAGTTTAACTCAATAAATATGATGATTGAACTCCTACTAAGCGCAAAGCACTGGGTTAGGCTCTTGGCCGGGAGTAAAGAAGAAAAAAATCTAGTTATTGTTCTTGAAGAGCTCATGACCTTTTTTCAAAATTAAATTTTATCTTTTTAATGAAAGTAGAGTTGATTGACAGTGTTGTGCCGATCTCTCCTGTACAGCAAAGTGACTCAGTTACACACGTATATATTCCCCCAAAGGGGCAGAAGAGCCTCAATAGACATTTCGCCAAAGGAGACATACAGATGGCCAGCAGGCATGTGAAAAGATGCTCAACATCACTAATTGTTAGAGAAATGCAAATCAAAATGGCAGTGAGGTGCAACCTCACACCGGGCAGAATGGTCATCATGACAAAGTCTACCAACAGCAAGTGCTGGAAAGGGTGTGGAGAAAAGGGAACGCGCCTACACCGCTGGTGGGAACGTAAGCTAGTGCAGGCACTAAGGGACAATAGGGAGCTTCGGCAGAGAACTAAAAATAGAGCCACCGTATGACCCAGCAATCCCACTCCTTGGGGACACACCCAGACAAAACCGGCACTCAGAA
Source organism: Oryx dammah (assembly GCF_014754425.2). NCBI lineage: Eukaryota > Metazoa > Chordata > Mammalia > Artiodactyla > Bovidae > Oryx > Oryx dammah. The sequence continues at coordinate 4,485,301 of NW_024070192.1, read as the reverse complement.
AGACACACGCGTCCTTATGTTCTCAGCGGAACTACTCACAGAGCCAGGACATGAAACAGCCTACATGTCCAGACAGAGGAATGGATAAGTAACTCGTGGCAGATATATACAATGGACTAGTGCTCATGATCTCTTTTAGTAAGATTTCCAGCTCTGGTGACTTTCTTATTCAATTATCCATTCAACACACGGTATTTTGGGCACCCACTGGGTGCCAGGCCATCAGCTCACCGTTGGGGATACAGCCAGGAACAAGTAGCAGAAAGTTGCTGCTCTAGGTGAGCTCACATCTTAGAACAGATGAGACGGATGAGAAGGGGGTAGTGACGAATAAAATAATTATGAGTCGTAATAAGGGCCTGGAGGAAAAGGAGGAAAGTGCTGTTTTACTAGGACAGAGATGTGCCGGTGACCAGTTTGGTGAAACTGTCTACCAGTTAAATCTTCTTAAATCTTCTTTGTTAACATATATTTTTAAATGTGGACCATTTTGAAAGTCATTACTGAATCGGTTACAATATCACTTCTGTTTTATGTTTTGTTTTTTTGGCTAGGAGGCTCGTGGAATCTTAGCTCCCCAACCAGAGATCGAACGTGCACGCCCTGCATTGGAAGGCGAAGTCCCAACCACTGAAGCCCCAGGAAAGTCCCTAAATCTCCTTTGGAAGTGAATGAGGAGCTGTTACACAAAATGGCAAAGTACAGAAGGTAATTTTGTTTATCCGCCGCATCAGCATCTTCGTTTGTCTTAATTGGAATAATGGTGTTCCATCCGTTAATGAATTTGATAAGGATTGACTGAGTGCCTGCTCCGGACAGGAAGTGTTCTCAGCACTGCGGATTCCGTGTGGGACAGAGCAAGCCAAGCGCCTGCTCTCACTGGGCTGCAGACACATGGCATGTGGATAGGACACGCCGTGTGATGTGTACAAGAGGGCAGAGAGGGGTAAGTGGGGCAGGGATGGTGGGCGTGGGGTGACGGGTAGGTGGCAATGGTGGCGTCCGAATGAAGCGCAGCCCAGGGGACAAGCACAGCAGAGGTAAACGGTCTAATGGGCCTAGTGTGCTGGCGGGACAGCGAGATGCCTTTCGCAGCCGGTTGCAGCCGGGAAGGGAGAAAGTGGAGTGAGGCAAGATGGCCCAGGTGAGAAGAGGAGGACCACGGGAGATGTTGAGAACCTAATTATACATGCGGTGCGAAACTCTTGGCAGATTTTGAATAAGGGAGAGATCTGATCTGATCAATGTCTTTGAAAAGATTATTCATTAGTTGCTGAACAGCGATTAGACAGTAGGAGGGTGAAGAGGAAGCTGGAGATGTAGAAGATACCTGATTAGCTCAGGCACGAGGCATCGGCTGCTTTAACTAGAGGGACCACAGTGGAGCTGGTGGGAAGGAGAGCGCAGCTGTGTATTGAAGGTCAAATTCCCCTGACAAGTGCATGTGGGGTGCGGCAGAAATCGAAGCATCAGGAATGACTCCCAGGTTTCTCTCTTGAGCAACTGGATAAACAGGGACGTGTTTAACGCTTTGGGGAAAAGTTAGGGGAAGAATGTCTTAAAGGGCATTAAGAGTTGTGTTGAAGACACAATGAAGGTTGAGAATGAGCCGTTCCTTGGATGTCCGACTGGAGACGCTGAGAAGGAAGCTGATAGGCTCGGAGCACAGAGCACTCTGCTGATTTACAGCCAGTCTCTGAAGCCTCATTCCAGCATATTTCCCATCGTTTCATAAAGATGCTGAAAGAAGGGAAGCGAGGCCTTCCCGATCTATAGGAAGGACAGCAGGGGCTAACAGGGTGGATGAGATGGGGCTGTTCTCGAGGGCTGAGGGCCAAGGGTATCATTTGTGCTTTTCTGGGGCCTGTTCATGGCCCATCTCCTGACCCTCCACTGGTTTTATCAGGGCTGTGTCAGAAAGGTGACTTCCTGGAGATGATGTAAGGAAATGTTGATTATAATCTGAGGAAGTGCTTGGAGCCCCAGGTGTTCATTCCTGGGAGAGCCTGAAGTGAAGCCAGCCAGGAAGAAGGTGGCCAGAGACGCTGAAGACGAGGAAACAGAGCCTCAGAGGAGAGATGCTCAGACCAAGGTGTCCTGCTCACCTGTGTGCAGAGCGGGACCCTGATCTTGGATGCCACCTCGGTTCCTGCATTTCTTCGTTGAGAGCTTTGTGGACAGGAACGTCTTGAACGTAGTGTTGAAGGTCTGATATCCACCCTGTGATTCCTCCTCGACAGTATCTTGTGACGAAGAGTTGCAGGAGCAGGTATCTCAGCGTTAGCAGCCAGTGACCGAGCGGCCAGTGGTCCCGCATCTGAACAGTTCATTTTCCTGTTGGTCTTGCCTGTGCCTGTGAGTCTGTCCATCAACTCACCTGTAAACCCTTCTGAAACATAAAAATAAATCAGACCAAAGACAGCAAAGGGAACAAAAGAAAAACTATTTTGGGAAGTAGCAATCAATTGTTTTCACTTGCAAAGGTTTTCCTTGGGAAGACTGGATCTATCGGATGCCTGTGCCAGCTCTCCGTGCAAAAACCACTCTCACTCCTTAAACTTCTTCCTCTGGCTGTCAGGAGATTTCATTAGATATTTAATTTAAAATTTTGAAATTTACAAGTACAATCTGGTGATGCATGTGGTTAAAAGAAACTCAGTAAGGACTTCCCTGGTGGTGCACTGGTTAAGATTCTGTGCTTCCAAAGCAGGGGGCGCAGGTTCGATCCCTTGTCGGGGAACTAAGATCCCACGTGCCAAATTGAAAAAAAAAAATGTAAAAGAGACTCAATATAAAATGGATACAACAATCCAGTGCAAGGTAGGAAATTTGACTGGCTCCTAGTGAAGAGGACTGACTGTTCTAGTTTACCTAGGATGGAATTAGGGGGGAATGTTCCCCCAGACTTGCCTTGCATGGGACAAAATTGTCTTACTTCTAAGTAAGTAGAGGACACAGGTTCAGTCCCTGGTCAGGGAAGATCTGACTTGCCACAGAACAGCTAAGCCCGTGAGCCACAGCTACTGAGCCCTGCTCTAAACTCAGTGCTCGGCAACAAGAGAAGCCCCTGCAACCAGAAGCCCATGGACTGCAGGGAGAGTCGCCCTTGCTCACTGCAACTAGAGAAAGCAGCAGGGAGGACCCAGCACCACCAAAAGTAAATAATTAATTGATTTTAAAAATGACACACATACATAGAGACAAAGGAAATATGCAAATATATGAACAATTGTTGAGTGAAGGGCCCAACTCTACACATGCTCCCTGTACCATTCTTTCTCATTTCCTGTAAGTTTCTACCAAAAAGTTTGAGAAAAAGCTTCTCAGTGGAAAGACTGCCTCTCCTTTTAGGATGTAGTATCTTGGATAAGCTGAGATTTGGTATCTCAGGTCTTTGTCTCAATTCAGTTATAAAGTTTGCCAGATGCCAAGAGTATGCATATGCTCATATTTCAGTAAGTGAAGACCTACTGCAGTTATCCATCAGAGGTGGGGAAAACCTAACATGAATCTCCACCTGATGAGAAGTGAAAGGGAAGAAGATGATTAAGGCTAGATGCTGGGAGACGGCTGGTAACGGGAAAGACGAGCTTTTAGGGCTCATGCCGACAAAGGGACAAAACACAACAGATTTCTCTTTATGCTTCTTCAAGGAAGAAAAAGCAGCTAAATGGAGGGAATAAAACCACCACGGTGGGGAGTGGGTTGGAGGGGCTGGTGAGTAGGCCCAGGGATGATTCTGTTCTCTGAAGTAAACAGAAGGCAGTCTGAGCTCTAAACCAGCTGTGTGCTGGTCGTTCAGTCCTGTCCAACTCTTTGAGACCCGACGGACTGTAGCCCGCCAGGCTCCTCTGTCCATGGAATTTTCTAGGCAAGAATGCTGAAGTGGGTTGCCATTTCCTTCTCCAGGGGATCTTTCCAACCCAGGGATTGAACCTGTGTCTCTCATGTCACCTGCTTTGGCAGGAGGGTTCTTTACCGCTAGCGCGATCTGGGAAGCCCAGTTCCGTAGGTCGCTAGGAGTCGGACACGACTGAGCGACTTCCCTTTCACTTCTCACTTTCATGCATTGGAGAAGGAAATGGCAACCCACTCCAGTGTTCTTGCCTGGAGAATCCCAGGGATGGGAGAGCCTGGTGGGCTGCCGTCTTTGGGGTTGCACAGAGTCAGACACAACTGAGCGACTTCTCTTTCACTTTTCACTTTCATGCATTGGAGAAGGAAATGGCAACCCACTCCAGTGTTCTTGCCTGGAGAATCCCAGGGACGGGGGAGCCTGGTGGGCTGCTGTCTCTGGGGTCGCACAGAGTTAGACAGGACTGAAGCGACTTAGCAGCAGCAGCAGTATGTATTTGTCAACCCCAAACTCCTAATTAATTTCAAAAGATAAGAGGTGAAATATGTTTATTCTGATCTTGCTTTCAGATTTAAATCAAGGTAACCACAAAACAAACCTTTAATTGACTTTCTTGGGGGAACAACGTAGACAAGGTTCCAAGGTTCTGTTGATCACACAATTTGCTAAGCTGGACAGTCTATGAACTCGATTCAGAACGTGAGCCCAGGTTCACACAGGCCAATGAGAGAATTGCAACTATGCACCCTGCTTGTCTGATCTTAAACCAGCTACTTAACCCCCTACAAACTTGTTTCCTCATCTGTGAAATAAGAGAATAAATTATATTCTTCATAGAGTTCCCGAGGCTTAGAGGTGTCCATACAGGGAAAGGCATTAGCATAATGTCCAAAACACCGTCAGCTTTCAGTGAATCTCACCTGTTAATATGTCACTTGTTTTTGCTGTTGTTCAGCCGTGTCCGACTCTTTGGGACCCCATGGTCTGTATGGAGCCCTCCAGGCTTCTCTGTCCATGAGATTCTCCCAGGCAAGAGTACTGGAGTGGGTGTCACTTACCACTAATACAAAGAGAAAACAGGTCTGACAGACTGCATCAAACTTGCAGCCTTAAATATGTCTCTTTGCAGGGGATGATCTAGCCATGTCGGAGAAGCAGGCCAAATCCAGGAAAGCTCATTCTGAGGACCGCTGAGAACTTGTTGAGACATATGCTGTGATCTTCTGAGACTATGACCTTGTTTAAATACTTGGCTCTTAAAACACAGTGGTTTTTTTTTTTTTTTCCCTGTGAAACCACATGCTCTCATTTGAAGGACTTGAAAGTGCTCAGGGTCTTGGAATTTGGGGTTAAGTCCTGGGAATGAGGGGAATGAGAAAGCAGGACTGAACCAGGGGAGGCAGTATGAGAAAAGCAGAGAAGTCATCCTCCGCCCAAGCGCAGGAATACCTGGCCCCAACCCTGGCCACGGAGGGCAGGTGAGTGAGAAAAGGCTGTCGGGACCCTTTATGGTGCGTAATAACCGTCGCAGCTGTGCAAGCAGAGATCAAAGATCAAATCAAATTTCAAGCTGCGGGGACCTCAATCCGATCACCTGCAGAGGTCAGAGAAAGGAATTTTTCTTCCCTGAAGAGCCTCAAGATTGGCTGAATTCCCAACAGGGGGGTTTGGCGAGGCCTTGAAGGATCGCGTTACTGGCTACTGCCCAGAAGCAAGGGGACACGGCCTCGGGGTGGATGAGACGGGTGGGACCCTTCTGTTATTCCCCACAGAGTGTCTGCCAAGCAGCACGGAGCAACTCAGACAAAGCCCAGGTTCCGGGCATCGGTCCAGGGGCTCCGGTGTAATGAGTGCTCAAAAGCCCGCCTTTGAGTGTCTGTTCTCAAGGTAGGTCCCTAGAATGCCAAGTGCCAGCGCTTTTTGTGGGTGTTGTGTTGGCCTCTGTCTCCTCCTTCTTTGCCAAGCCCAGGCTGGGATGGGACTTCGGCCAGAGGAGGATGGTGGTTGACTGCAAGGCCATTTGCACTGCTTGCATGCCCCCAGCCCGAGCCGTCACCCCCAATCCCAGCACACACACAAAGGGCACTGGGAGACAGCCCCGTGCCCAGGTTTGGGGGTACCCTCCAGGGCACCCTGCTGGAGACAACGCCATCTGTCCTGAAGAAGCCTCCTGCATCTCTGTGCTGTTCAAGGGAAGCAGGTGGTCCCCAGCGTCACCTGCTCTGAAAGGCTCCGTGGAACTCTCCAAACCTGGATCTTCAACCCCCTCTTCCCTGCCTCTCCTCACTCCCATGACGACATTCTGCAATGGGGGAAAGATGCTAAAGATAACTAAGTGAGGCGATAATTGAGTTCTTGAGAGATTTAGTAGACTGTGTTTGAAAGTATGCCCACAACTGGGGGACTTCCTTGGCAGTCCAGTGGTTAAGACTTCACCTTCCAATGCCGGGGGCGGGAGTTCGATCCCTGGTCAGGGAACTAAAGTCCCACATGCCTTGAGGTGCGACCGCAATTTTTGTTAAAATCCCCCCAAATGGTATGTCAATGGTCTTTATTAGAGAGCATCCTTCAGGGTGAGGGGACATGTGTATAAGGCATTGGAGGGGATGGTGCTGGGTGGAATTAAATGTTTCATCAAGTGAATGTGGGGAACCAAGAGAGAGTGAACTTGGCCATTTAGACTGTGGATGTCAGTCAAGCTAATGTGTTGGGGGAAGGAGGGGGAAGGAAGTTTGTCACTTGTTTTAATATCAGAAATTCCTTTACGTGGGTGGTAACCGGGGAACAGCTGCAGGTAGCTGAATTTCAGCCCAAATCCTTGCAGAAACGCTGGTGGGACCCCTGCCAACAGCTGAGCAATGGCTTTTCAAGCTGGAAGGGAGCAAGCAAGCAGGACCGAGGAAGGCGAGGCCGGGAGAGGGGGTGGGGGCGGGGAGGCAAGGATTTGAAAAGCTGAGTTTGGAAGCCGGTGCATATTTAATAGGATTAGAACACATGAGTTCCAGGCTGAAAATTCTCAACCTGCCTCGTTAAACAGCCAGCCCGAAGGAACGCCTGGCTCTCTGAGTAGCAGCAAGAAAGCCGAGAGGAGGGGAGGAGGCGAGACACCTGGGGTCCTAGCTAGGGAGCTGGTGGGTGGAGGAGGGGTCCTGGAAGCCCTTTTCTCTACTGTCCTCTCCTCTCCAGGGAGTGTCCACCAGTCACCGTCTGGTCCAGGAGCATGCCCGGTTTGTCAATAATGCCTCTGATGGCCTGTCCCTGCCTGGCTTGGCCCACTTGGGAGGAAAGTGTTCACTTTTGCCGCCTCGTGTAATTGAGTGTGTGCTGTGTCACTTCAGTGTCCGACTCTTTGCGACCCCATGGCTGTAGCCGGCCAGGCTCCCCAGTCCATGGGATTGTCCAGGCAAGAATCCTGGAGTGGGCTGCCCTGCCCTCCTCCAGGGGATCTTCCTGACCCAGGGATCGAACCTGCGTCTCTTCTCTCTCCTGTACTGCAGGCGGATCTTTACCACTACTGCCGCTGGGGAAGCAGGTCCAGCTCAAGGTCTATTTGGTTGTGTCCTGGATGTGGCAGCTCTGAGTCTGGGGGTTTGGGATGACCGGTGGTGAGAAAGGGTTAGGGTAAGCTGGAACATATTTCCTCTTCTGAATCTGGATTTTATATGCCAGCCTGATGATTCAGCCCCATGGGTTAGAAGGCTGATTGGTCCCCGTCTGCCCAGCCCAATGGCCCGTGATACTCGGAATTAAGTGGGTCCTCCCTGGCTTCAGGCTCTGCACGAACTTGGTGAGTGACATCAGACAGGACCTCTCACTTCCTCGGTTTCTTACTTTTACAGAAACCACAGCCCATCTGAGCCTTCCTGCTGGCGGCCTTCGGTGTCACTGAGATGAGAAACAAGCCGTAGTGTTGCTACAAATATTTCATTCGAGACACAATGCCAACCACACAGATGCTCAAGGCTCACAGAGGCCACCGTGCTTACAAGGGCCTCTGCTGGGCCCTATACTTGTTCAAGCTCTAAACCATCTGCTTGTTTGTCCCAACATCCTTAGTACTATTCTTAGCAGCTGAAAGAAATAGAACCTCATGGAAAAGAAGCACTAGAAGCTGTTGAGTTTCATGGATATCACCCTTCCTTGATTTTTCCTTCTATCAAGGGTCATCTTCCCAATGTTCTGAGCTGGGAAGAGTCAGGTATATCATAAGACTGAGAGATGTTGCCTCGATTTTATCTCTTAAATGTAGATAGAGCCTAAAGCATTCAGACTGATGCTTGGGTGCAAATTCTGGCCACCTCTTATTAAGTGTGCCAAGTTGTCAACAGTATGGAACATTCTAAACCTCAGTATCTATGCTCTAAAATCTGTCAAAAATAGAAGTTCATGGGAAAACAAACCTGCATGCTTGAAGAACAAGAAGAGTTAATTGCTCGGTCGTGGCCAACTCTTTGCAACCCCATGGACTGTAGCCCACCAGGCTCCCCTGTCCATGGAATTTCCCAGGCAAGAAGACTGGAGTGGGGAGACGTTTCCTTCTCCAGGAGATCTTCCCTACCCAGGGACTGACCTCGGGTCTCCTGCATTGCAGGCAGATTCTTAACCATCTGAGCTACCAGAGCTGCCAACATGCTCGGGGTGCAGGCATAGACTTCAGGTATCTGGATCGGAGCTGTAGCTGTGATGCTTATTAATACGAGCTGGCCTCCAGGGGACTTTCTCCTGTGTTAGCACCGCAGGTAGATGTCACGTGATTCATTCATTCATTTACGCTCAGCCCAGCGACCTACTCAGCCAGTGTGGCCTCCCTTCTTGGTTGAGCAAACAGCTTCCAAAACCCTCCTTCCCAACTTGACCCCCAGGCCCAGAGCTCGGTCTAGATAAACTCTGGACCTGGGCTGGGGATTTCCTGGAAGCCCCTGTCTTCAGATAACCCAAGGGAATGTTGAAGCCTTCTGAGAGGTGGAGCCCCGCCTCCCGGATGCGGGGGCCTCAGGAATCCAGGGAAGCGGGGACCATCCCGACAGCTCTGGGGGGCCCTGAGAGCAGTGTGTGTCCTGCCGGCTGTGTAAACACAGTAACCAAACGCACTGATGGTTTCCAGGGCTCTGCAGATGGCAGCGAGAACAGTGGGCGCCGCGGCTTCCCGTCCTCCTCTTTTTTCTTTGCTCCTCTCGCCTCAGGGTAGGACAGAACATGAGACCCGAGGAAGCCTTGTTAGAACCCCTAGACCTCACTCTGCGGATCTGCACTCCCCCTGGTGTGGTTCTCACGTGTCACCTCCCCCAGGCAGCACTCCTGGACCCAAAGCAATGAACTTCCCAGCTCTCCAGAGCCCCTCCCTTTCTGTCTTTTCCTCCTTAGCCCTCCTGTCCTATTGTGCCTGCTCAGTCACTCAGCCGTGCCCGACTCTTTGCGACCCCATGGACTGTAGCCCGCCAGGTTCCTCTGTCCATGGGATTCTCCAGGCAAGAAGACTGGGGTGGGTTGCCACTTCCTCTTCCAGAGGATCTTCCCAACCCAGGGATTGAACCTTCGTCTCCTGCATTGGCAGGTGGATTCTTTATCACTGAGCCACCTGGGAATCCCAAGCCCTCACTATCTGCCTTGCCATATATTTGAACTATTTCTTTTTTTTAAGTTTTGTTGTTCTCCTTTCCCCCTTAAACGAAAATAAGTTCCTAGAGGGCAAGAATTGTGGTGTTGTGTGCGTGTGTGTATGGGGGAGTGTGTACCACCACATCACAGAGTCTATAACAGTCACTACATTTTTTGAATGAAGGAATGGATGTCCCTTCTGGGCCAGCCTCGTCCTCCTGTAATATCTTCTGGAGTCTTAGGGACATCACTTGCTACATTTCCAGATTTTTCTAGGAAACCTGGCAACCAGGGTCAAACCAGAGTTCTAGACACTCAAGTTTCTAAGATAAAGAAAGAGTTCTTTGCTGAAATGCATGGAACAGGGAATATACTTGAGTCAAATTGTCATGATCACCCTCAAGGTCTCTTTTTTCTGGGGTAGGGGGGTCCTAGCCTTGAGCACCCCCTCCCACCCAGCTTTTCTTGCTCTTATAAGAGGCTGGAGCTGATGATGGCCCTCAAGTTCATCGAGCTTCAGGGAGCAGCCTACAACCACTGGGTGTCCCAGTCCAGGCTTTTTTCTCCTATGAAGCTTTAATGCCCAGAAGTGAAATGCACTTTTTGCTTTATTTTCTGTATATTGCTTTCACTACTTTGGGCTTCTCTGGTAGCTCAGCTGGTAAAAAAACCATCTGCCTGCAATGCAGGAGACCTGGGTTCGATCCCTGGGTTGGAAAGATTCCCCTGGAGAAGGGAAAGGCTACCCACTCCAGTCTTCTGGCCTGGAGAATCCCATGGACTGTACGGTCCATGGGGTCGCAGAGTCAGACACGACTGAGCGACTTTCACTTTCACTACTCTGGGTGATGGGAGCAGTGTAACAACGGTGACTCGAGTCATGCTCACCATGGTCAGTATTCCTAGCGTCCCCCACCCACCCCACTCAGTGTGAGCTCATCAAAGAAAACAGAGCGAGAAAAGGAAACTGGTCTGGGAGCAGACGGAACGCTTTAGTAGGAAAGCTGGGAACAGGGGCGGGAGGGGCGGAGCAGAGGCTGCAGGCTGGGCTGGGGTGATGCTGGGCTTCCTGCACGGGCTTGGCAGTGGGGACGCCAAGGCCTGAGCTGGACCTGAGGCCTCCTAATCTCCCAGCTCAGCCTTCCCATCGCTCCAGAGAAACAGAAGTTGGAGCCCAAAGTGATGTCCAGTCGATTCTGGCTTCTCGCCATCTGCATTCACTGGACCTGCCCAGCAGCTCTCCATGGTGGGGACAGTCATTTTGCCAAGTTCTCTGTCATCTGAGTTCAGGCTTCAGTTATGTAATCAATGCAACAGAAAGCAAAGCCAGTTCTTTCTTTTCTTCTCACTCTGCTGAAAATGTCATCTCTTACTAGTCTCTTTATTTTTTTCTTTTCTTGTTTGAAATGTCTTTTTTTTTTTTCTAAATAAAATAAGAGATCTCAAGAGAGGGATGTAAAAAGGAGAGTTGAAAGATTGAGGGTTTTCTTTTTTCTTTCACAAGCTTTGTTTTATAAGAATGCAAATAAAAAAGTTTTCCAATGCTATAAACATTGTTGTTCAGTCGCTAAATCATATCTGACTCTTGGCAGCCCTGTGAACTGCAGCACGCCAGGCTTCCCTGATCTTCTCAATCTCCTAGAGTTTGCTCAGACTCATGTCCATTGAGTCGATGATGCCATCCAACCATCTCGTCCTGTCGCCCCCTTCTCCTCCTGTCCTCAGTCTTTCTCAAAATCAGAGTCTTTCCCAGTGAGTCGGCTCTTTGTGTGATTATGAGATAGTCTCTGCTCCTAGACCAAGGGAGCACATAGACAGAGACTGGTACCCAGGTGCGCACTCTGTACTCTGCAAGGTCCTATAATCTGCAGTAGAAGTGTTGTACAGGGGACACTAGGGAATAAGGGATGGCTTTCCAGAGTTTGCCCGTCAGTCAAAGGGAGTAAAAGCCCAGTGCAGGCTTAGAAAGTACCCTTCATGAAGGTATGGAGGCCAAGAAGAGCACGGCATGTTTGCGGAGCCCACAGTCATTGCGCATGGCTGGTGTGTTGGGTGAATAAGGCCTAGGGAGTTGGAGGGGGGCTTGGAGACAAGGCTGCAGAAGTGATGGGGTCAGGCCATGCATTCCATGGTTGCCATGGAGACATACTGGCGACTGGACCAAATGGAAGCATTTGCAGCAGTCCCTTTTCTTTTTGATTCCAGCCAATGAGACCCCTCAATATTCAAAACTCAATATTCAACAAACAAAGATCATGGCATCGGGTTCCATCACGTCATGGCAAATAGACAGGGAAACAATGGAAGCAGTGAGAGACTTTATTTTCTTGGGCTCCAAAATCACTACAGATGGTGACTGCAGCCATGAAATTAAAAGACAGTTGCTCCTTGGAAGAAAAGCTATGATCAACCTAGGCAGCATATTAAAAAGCAGAGACATCACTTTGCCAACAAAGGTCCGTCTAGTCAAAGCTATGGTTTATCCAGTGGTCATGTATGGATGTGAGAGTTGGACCATAAAGAAAGCTGAGTGCCGAAGAACTGATGCTTTTGAAAACTGTGGTGTTGGAGAAGACTCTTGAGAGTTTCTTGGACTGCAAGGAGATCCAACCAGTCCATCTTAAAGGAAATCAGTCCTGGATATTCATTGGAAGGACTGACGCTGAAGCTGAAACTACAATACTTTGGCCACCTGATGGGAAGAACTGACTCATTGGAAAAAACCCTGATGCTGGGAAAGATTAAAGGCAGGAGTAGAAGGGGACGACAGAGGATGAGATGGTTGGACGACATCACCAACTCGATGGACAAGAGTTTGAACAAGCTCTGGGAGTTGGTGATGGACAGGGAAGTCTGGCATGCTGCAGTCCATGGGGTTGCAAAGAGCTGGACACGACTGAGTGACTGAACTGGACTGAATGAGACCACTTACCAGGCAGAGTCCAGTCTTTCCATACTTTAGAATAAGAGACCAGAATCATAGACTTTTAAGGCACATATTCAGAGGTTCTGTCGCAGTTCCTGTCTTTCTCTCAGCCGAGTGACATGGACTGAATGGGTTTCAGAGGGTGAGATGGCAAGGAACAGGGCAGGGTAGGGTGGAGAGCTCCAGCAATCAGAAGCGAGAAGAGAATTCATGTTCAGTCGTGTTCAACTCTTTGTGACTTTATGGACTGTGGCCTGCCAGGCTTCTCAGTCCATGGGATTGCCCAGGCAAGAATGCGGGAGCGTGTTGCCATCTCCTTCTCCAGGGGATCTTCTCGACAGAGGGGTTGGCTCTGTGTCTCCTGTGTTGGCAAGTGCATTCTTTACCACTGAGCCACCTGTGAGGCCCCTCCTGTGCCTTCAGTTCAGTTCAGTTCAGTCACTCAGTCGTGTCTGACTCTTTGAGACCCCATGAATCGCAGCACGCCAGGCCTCCCTGTCCATCACCATCTCCCTGAGTTCACTCACGTCCATTGAGTCGGTGATGCCATCCAGCCATCTCATCCTCTGTTGTCCTCTTCTCCTCCTGCCCCCAACCCTTCCCAGCCTCAGAGTCTTTTCCAATGAGTCAACTCTTCGCATGAGGTGGCCAAAGTACTGGAGTTTCAGCTTTAGCATCAGTCCTTCCAAAGAACACCCAGGGTTGATCTCCTTTAGAATGGACTGTACCTTAGAAGAATGTAATTCAAACAGTGTGAAAAGAAGAAAGTCTGTTTCTAGGTGCCCGGCCTCTGCTACTCAGAGAGAAAGGTTTGGAGACAAAAAGTCTGGCTATCAGCCTGACCGTAAATCTATTCTAAGCAGCTCCTGCATTCTGAAGACCAGAGGAAAATGATAAAATTGATGACAATTTCAGTCTATCTGGAAATAGGTGACAACTAGTTTTCTGAGCTGGATTTTTTTTTTTTTTTTGAGTTGCAAGTTAAGTTTTATTTGGGGCAAAATGAGGGCTACAGCCAGAGAGAGAGGTGCCTGGAGACAGCTTTGAGAAGCTGCTCAAAAGAGGCAGGGACGTGAGAGGTCAGTATGTATGTGATTTTGGTGACGCGAGAGTGCATACAATCAAGCAGATATTTTTTCTGGAAGCTTTCTGCTAATCACAAGGAACAGCAGTCACCACGAAGGATTTTAGTGCTCTTCTAGATGTGAGGAGATACAAAAATTGAGCTCAGAAAATCGTGAGCTGGATTCTTGAAGATTTTAAACCAAAGTGTTGCCACAATTTAAAGGTCTCTGTACAGCAAAGTGAATCAGCTGTAATAAAGCCCCTATACAGAAAGATCCCCCAGAGAAGGAAATGGCAACCCACTCCAGTATTCTCGCCTGGGAAATCTCATGGACAGAGGAACTCGGGGGGCTACAGCCAATGGGGTTGCAAAGAGTTGGACACGACTGAGCGACTAAACAACAACTCCAATAAAAATTAATTAAAAAATAACTTGGCTTTCTTGACTTAAAAAAAATAATAAAGATTTCTGAAAGATCTTTGTGCAACTGTCCAACGGAGTCAAATACTCACATTTTCCCCTTCACCCATGCCCTGAAGGCTGCTCATGTGTTCAGTTAAGGGGACGCTAATGGTTCTTGAATTGCTGACATATTTTTCCGTCATTTTGCTAATTACACCGTGGCTTATTTTGCCTGCTGTGCAATTGTTCAGCTGGGAAGGGTGACTCTTAGCAAAACTACTCTTCCATAGGGCAGGAGCCTGGGTCAGAACCTGCACGGAATGGCTGGCTTTGCTGGTGCTGCCCCATAACGGGCCAATCAGTGACCCATCCCAGCTTCTGAGCTCTGCTATTGCGCCATCTTGATTCATTTCCACATGGAACCAGAGAGGCTGGCCACCTTACAGTGTGGTCACCTTTGCACTTGTTTCCCAGCTCGGGTGAGAATCCTAACCAGGCTGGGAGACTCCATCCTTCCCCAGGCTGATCTGCAGACTCTGACCCCCCGTCTTGGTCTTCTTCATGCGGTGCCTGTGGGGTCAGGGCCTCTTGTGGGTGGCACGACATGAAACACTCTCTGATTTGGGAAGACTTTTAGCGTGGATAGAAGTAAAATTTTAACTCAAAGTAGAAGGGTGTGTCTTCTCTGGAAGAGCGTGAGGAAACGCGAAAGTCGAAGGCGGTCTCCTGGGTGGCCCTCTGTGCCCAGGCTGGGCAACAAAACCCAGGGGGCGCCCTCCGGGGCCTCCTGGCCTGAGGAGCCTCTGCCTGCCTCTCAGCTTCATCTTGTGCCCTTCCTCCCTTTGGTGATTGTTTGTGGTGGTCAGTCGTTGGGTCGTTTCCAACTCTTTGGGACCCCATGGACTGCAGCAGGCCAGGCTTCCCTGTCCTTCACGATCTTTCAGAGTTTGTTCAAACTCATGTCCACTGAGTCAGTGATGCCTTCCAGCCATCAGTCCTCTGTTGCCCCCTCTTCTCTTGCCCTAAATCCCTCAGCTTCAGAATCTTTTCCAGTGAGTCTGCTCTTCGAATCAGGTGGCCAAATTGCAGCTCCAGCTTCAGCATCAGTCCTTCTAATGCATATTCAGGGCTGATTTCCTTTAGGATTTCTGCTCCACCAGTTTTGGTCCTGGGCTTCCCTTGTGGCTCAGATGGTAAAGAATCTGCCTGCAACGCAGGAGACCTGGGTTTGATCCCTGAGTTGGGAGGATTCCCTGGAGAAGGGAAAAGCTACCCACTCCAGTCTTCTGGCCTGGAGAATTCCACAGACTGTATAGCCCATGGAGTCACAAAGAGCTGGACACGACTGAGTGACTTTCAGTTCACTTCACTTCAGTTTGGGCCCTTGATCACTGCCTGTTTCCCTGACCACGTGGTGTGCTCTGTGAAATCAGGGGTCATATTTATCTGCCCACCGTGTTTATCAGTAAATGAGTAAATGGATGGCTGAATGGAGAGATGGGTGAAAGGCTCAGGAAGGCTGCAGTTGGAAAACTACCCCAGAGTCATGTTCAGGCACTTAATCTTCCAATGTGGGATTCAAAGAGAGGTCCTTCTCTAATCAACTACCCAGGATTGAAAAGGCTGCAAGTTCCTTTCAAAAAGGAGACGATGTCTTGGAAACACTTAATCCCGTGGAGACGTGGTAAATGAAGATCTTGATCTCCAGGAAAGGAATTACTCCAGGATCCTTCTGAGTGTGGGGCCGAGTCTCAGGCTTTGATTAAATAAGGCCCCCACGAAAATGGGCAGAAGACGGTCCAGTTTGTAAGAGCAAGGCATGCACGTGAAAGAGCATTTAGTAGCCCTAGAGACGAGCATACAACGTGAAGTAAGTCAGATGGAGAAAGACAAATATCATACGATAATGCTTATATGTGGAATCTAAAAAACAAATGAAAAAAGGAATTTATTTACAAAACAGAAATAGATTCACCGAATAGAAAGCCAACTTATGGTTACTGGGGGAAATGAGGGGAGTGCTAAATTGGGAATTTGGGATTGATATATACCCACTACTATACATGAGAGAGAAAATAAGCATCTACTGCATAGCACAGAGAGTTATATTTAATATCTTGTACAGGGAGGCCTGGCGTGCTGCGATTCACGGGGTTGCAAAGAGTCGGACACGACTGAGCGACTGAACTGAACTGAACTGAATAACTTAAAATGGAAAAGAGTCTGAAGAAGAATATATGTATAAGAATATATATATCTATTGTTACTGCATATATATAAGAGAGATCTATATCTGTTGCTGTTTAGTTTCTAAGTTGTGCCCACCTCTTTGTGACCCCATCAGTTGTAGCCTGCCAGGCTCCTCTGTCCATGAGATTTCCCAGGCAAGATTACCGGAATGGATTGTCATTTGCTCCTCCAGGGAATCTTCCTGACCCAGGGATCAAAGCTGCATCTCCCACACTGGCAAGCAGATCCGTCACCGCTGAGCCACCGGAAAAGCCTATATATGTATGGGCTATATATATAATATATGTGTGTATGTATATACATATAATATATGCATAGGCTATATATATATAATATATGTGTGTATGTATATACATATAATATATGCATAGGCTATATATATAATATGTGTGTATGTATATACATATAATATATGTATAGGCTATATATATAATATGTGTGTGTATGTATATACATATAATATATGTATAGGCTATATATATAATATATGTATGTATATACATATATGTATAGGCTATATATATAATATGTGTGTATGTATATACATATAATATATGTATAGGCTTTATATATGTGTGTGTGTATGTATATACATATACTATATGTATAGGCTATATATATATATGTGTATGTATATACATATAATATATGTATAGGCTATATATATATGTGTGTGTATGTATATACATATAATATATGCATAGGCTATATATATAATATATGTGTGTATGTATATACATATAATATATGTATAGGCTATATATATATAATATATGTGTGTA
>NW_024070192.1:4430813-4468411 GCF_014754425.2 Oryx dammah | reverse complement strand
TACATATAATATATGTATAGGCTATATATATATAATATATGTGTGTATGTATATACATATAATATATGTATAGGCTATATATATGTGTGTGTATGTATATGCATATAATATATGTATAGGCTATATATATAATATATATGTGTGTATATACATATAATATATATATAGGCTATATATATATAATATATGTGTGTATGTATATATATATGTATAGACTATATATATAATATATATGTGTGTACATAGGCTATACATATATATAATATATATGTATAATATAATATATATAGGCTATATATATTATATATATAAAGTGATATATTTATCACTTTGTTGCTCACCTGAATCACTGTAAATCAACTATTCTTTAACCTTAAAGACATTTTTTAGAAATGAAAGAACATTTAGGCTAAACACTGTACCAACCGTTGAAAGAGAACCATGAGAATGATTAGCTAGTTACCTTTTAAATAATGTCATTCGGCCTTCACTTGGAAGTTTTCAAAACAAGTGAATTAAAATGCAAACTCACCATTGCTTTTGCAAAAGGAAAGAAAAATGAAAGCGGGTTGAATGTTAATGCTAAGGCCCGTATCTCCCTGACAGGGTGGGTTTACTATGTGTATAAGCAGCAAGGGTCTTAACAGGCAGTTTTTTTCCGTTGGGATCCTGGTACCCTCTGCTGCACTGGAAGAGAGCTGAGCCACAGCCTAGACTGCAGAGAGGATCCTGCTCCTTCCCCCAGAGAGAGAGGAGCTGGGTTTACAGCCCTGTAAAGGATGGCTTATCAATGCTGACTTCCTTCCAGCAACTTTCATCTTTTTATACTATTTGTCTTGCGACTCCTTGAACCTCAAAGGACCTTGGAGTTGAAAAGCAAGCTTTCCCAAAGATAGAATATGTTTGCACTGGGATTAGTGAAGCTGGGGGAGGGGTGGCACCTGGCTCTGAGAAGTACCTGGGTCACACCTGGGCTCTGGGCTGTTGGAGGTCCAGCCCAGAAGCTGTCAGTTCTGTAGAATCTTCTGTACACAAGTCTTCTTTGCTGGAATCTGCTTCAAACGTGGATCTCTCTTGGGGGTCATCACTGCTGATTATTTAGGATCTGCCTGCTGTAAATACACCTGCGAGAGTCTTGCATAGTATAGGAGAGAGGAGGCTCTGACAGGGAGGGCTTGTGGAAGCGGTGGCTGGAGGCGCTGGACGTTGGCCCGCCATCTGGGACTGTGCGTGGGGGTGAAGGGTACTGGGCCAAGAGTCCAGTCCCTGAAATTCCAGCCCTGCCGTCCTCATGACTCGGCAGGTGTGACTCACCCTGATCAGGCCATTTCTTCCTTCTTACAGATCTCTCACCTGAGTGCGCGCGCTCGGTCACTCAGTCATGGCTGACTCTATGTGACCCATGGTCTGTAGCCCACCAGGGTCTTCTGTCCCTGAGATTTCCCAGGCAAGAATCCTGGAGTGGGGAGTCATTCCCTTCTCCAGGGAAACTTCCCAACCCAGGGATCGAGCCCGGGTCTCCTGCGTTGCAAGTGGATTCTTTACCATCTGAGCCGCCAGGGAAGCCCATGTCTGAGCTTCAGTTCAGTTCAGTTGCTCAGTCGTGTCTGACTCTTCGCGACCCCATGAATAGCAGCATGCCAGGCCTCCCTGTCCATCACCAACTCCCAGAGTTCACTCAGACTCACGTCCATCGAGTCAGTGATGCCATCCAGCCATCTCATCCTCTGTCGTCCCCTTCTCCTCCTGCCCCCAACCCCTCCTAGCATCAGAGTCTTTTCCAATGAGTCAACTCTTTGCATGAGGTGGCCAAAGTACTGGAGTTTCAGCTTTAGCATCATTCCTTCCAAAGAAATCCCAGGGCTGATCTTCAGAATGGACTGGTTGGATCTCCTTGCAGTCCAAGGGACTCTCAAGAGTCTTCTCCAACACCGCAGTTCAAAAGCATTGTCTGAGCTTGGGTACCAGCATAACACTCAAGTCAGAAGGGTGTGTAGTAGCCAAGGGCAGGTGAGCTGTTCGCTGAAGTCAGAAGCTTCTCCCATATTCCCCAAGCCTCTGCTCCTTCCCAACCATGATCCTCCCATCCCACCGACTGTGGGTTGTCTCACGAGTGGGAAGAAGGCGCCGAGCTCCCAAGCCTCGCGGTGTTGACCCCCACCAGCTCTGCAGCAGCTCTGACCTCAGCGAAGCCAGCAGGCCCGAATTAAAGGCTGTTACTGAAGGCAGAAGGTTGCAATCAGGAGTTGGCCAGCGAGGCTATGGGTCACCAGAGGGGTCATCTCTGACTTATTTCCATGTCCCCCAGTCCTGTCAGGAGGTCCGTGGGGGCACAGAAAGCAAACACTGCGGACAGCTCGGATCAGAAACAGCCTGTGACCTTCCCGGCCCAGAGCGTTCACGATGGTCCAACTCGGGCAACTCTGCGAGCGCTTGGGTGGAGGCGAAAAGCGGGTATCTGAGAGCCCGGTGCCTGGCCTGTCTTCAGACTTGGTGCCCATCTGCGCAGGCGTGTAATTCTGTGCCTAGTGCGCATGAGCGGGCACCCAGGCCACTTAAGCGAAGAAAGCCTTGGAGGGATGCCGAAGCTGATAACAGTCCTGCCCGTGGTGCCAGCGGGTTCAAAGTGACCAGCCTCACGGGCTGTCTCGGGGTCCCCTGCTCTTTTGTTGGGAGTCTCGCGGGAGGCCTCCTGAATAGCGTGGCGAATGGACAAGCGGATCAGGCGGTCTCCCTGTCACTAAGGGGATTTGAGCAGTCAGTATCAGGTCTGATCGGTATGGGAAGGTGATGGAGGGGAACTTGTTTTGAATGCAGCGCTGACAGGGAGGGGGAGAGCAGGGCAGGAGACTGTCCTGGGTCCTGGCTTCACCGGCCCTGCTTCATGCTTGGTGACATTCTTTGGCAGTAGCGCTCTCTCTGACCATCAGCCTCCTTTGGGAATGGAAGGCTCCCTGCTAGTATTATGAGCCTCTTCTGGGGCTTTGGGAGCTGTTGGCCTGTACTTTTAATATGCACAGTCCCTCAACTATTGACTTCACATAATGGTCCCAATTTGCATGTTGCTTTGCATGTGATTTGCATCATATTAGGTCCATTCCCCCTTCAATGAATATTTATCAACAGTCACATACCATGGAAGATGCTACATAATGAGAAAGTGGCCTAAGGATGCAAAAATCCTCTCCCGGAAATCTTTGTTGCTTTTCACCAGCAGCCTCTCGCGCCTTTCCAGTCCACTAATCCATCTCGCCACCTACTTCTCTTTGACAGCTTCTTAATAGAGGTGGATCTTCTTGAGATGCGTGCATGCTCAGTTGCTTCAGTCGTGTTCGGCTCTTTGTGACCCCATGGACTGTAGCCCACCAGGCTTCTCTGTCCATGGAGTTCTCCAGGCAAGAAGACTGGAGTGGGTTGCCATGCCTCCTCCAGGAGATCTTCCTGACCCAGAAATTGAACCCGTGTCTCCCGCATCTCCTGCGCTGCAGGCAGATTCTTTCCTGCTGAGCCACCGAGGAAGCCCACTCGTTTGGCTTCTCAGAGTTTAGCCCCACCTGGATTAGGTGCCTGGGTCAGAAATTGTACACACATGTGGTTCTTTAAGTTATTTCTACCAAAAGCTTCCTGGGTTTCCTTGTAGACTGACAGTCTGCTGTGCAGTTCTCAAACAGAACACTCCAGAAGGAGATCCGGGGGCTTTATTACGCTGAAGAAAGAAAGAAAATGAGACATGAACCTTGGAAGGAATTTACCAAAGGCTATTACACCAAGTTCAAGCCCAACTTGAAGCAAGACTAGCTTAGTAAGATTAACTTCAACATGCATTTTCTGGATTCTATTATGTCTGAGTGCATGTAAGTTGAAGAGGGAGGCAGACACACATATGGAAATCAACAGAAAGCAGGAGTAGCAATACTCATCTCAGATAAAATAGACTTTAAAATAAAGACTGTTACTAGAGACTGTTACAGGAGACAATGAAGGACATTACATAATGATTAAAGGATCAATCCAAGGAGAAGATACAACAACTATAAATATATATGCACCCAGCAAAAGAGCACCTCAATACATGAGCCAAACACTGGCAACTATTAAAGGGGAAATATGCAGTAATAATAATAATAGTGGGGGGAGGGACTTTAACACCCCACTCACACCAACGGCAGGTCATCCAGACAGGAAATTATTAAGGAATCACAAGTTTTAAATGATACGTTGGACTAATTGGACCTAACTGATAGCCATAAGGCATTTCATCCCAAAACGGTAAACTTCACTTTTTTTCTCAAGTGCACATGGAACGTTCTCCAGGATAGATCGCATCTTGGTCACAAATCCAGCCTGGGTAAAGTTTTAAAAATTGAATTCATTTCTATGGTCTCTTCATAAGACATCTGCCCAGGACTGCCCTGGTGGTCCAGTGGTGAAGAATCCGCCTGTCGCTGCAGGGACACGGGTTCAGTCCCTGATCTGGGGAGATACATTCAGTGAAGCAGCTGAGCCCGTGGGCCACAACCACTGAGCCCGTCCCCCACAATAAGGGAAGCCACCGCAATGAGAAGCCCGCCCACAGCCACACAGAGTCGCCCCAACTCGCTGTAACTAGAGAAAGCCTGCATGCAGCAAAACAGACCCTGCAACCCAAACCAAGAAAACAAGAACGTCCGTCCACATGCCATCCTTCTGACTCATTTTGGGGTCGTTTTTGTGCTTGATTGTTGCACTAGACACGACAGACATGTGTAATATTTGTGTTCACTGTTTCAAAGATTCCTCCATGACTCCTTAGGGTATCACAGACCCTGTTTGAAATGAGACTTTTGTATAAGCAAGAGTAGTATACATCACGGGTTAGTAACTAACTCAGAGAATATCCGTTTGCACAATCCCAAATGATGGCCATCTCTCCTCCAAGTCATGACTCAAAGACCCTGGTTCCTTCTACCTCATGGGTCAACCATCCTGGAATCACCGGTGCAAGAAGGTGCAGACGGGTTATTCGCCCAGCCGCAGGTGGTGTACATCACTTCTGTCAATAGCATGACCAACACAGCGGCCGAGAACTCTGCAAAAGGCAGAAGCCCACAGAAGCATGAGTAACTTGTAATGATCTCTGCCATACATGCTTAGCGAAGGGCCTCAGGCAGATCTGTTTCCTCCAAGCCGTGCTTCCTTATCCACAGGATGGGGTAGGTATCCTCCTGCTTCTGGAATTCTTATGAGGGTTATATAAGACCAGCACCCACTAGAACAGTGCCAGGCGCTGAGTAGAGGCTGAAGAAATGTTCCCTTTGCTTTTCAATCCTTCCCCTCCTCCCCGTTACTTATTTCTGGGAGCCCACAGGAAAAGAGGAAGTAGGATGGCCCACATATGGTTTTAATCGGATAAATCAGGAGGTGAGGAGATGCCATTTGCATTCCTTGCCGATTTTCTCAAGGCAAAGGAGTAATATCAAGCTGTTTGGGAAGAAACTGTCAGCCCACGCTGAGCCCATCCTCACTGCTTCGGTGGCTGTGTTTCCAGGCTCTGTTGGAAAGGGTAACGATGCAGAGCGGTACTGCCCCTCAGCTCTGAACACGGACGTCTAAGGCCAGAGCAGTCTGCTGGGCTGAGAGAAAGGCAGGCGGGGGGCCCTCCGAGTTATTAACACAGGTGCTGGGAGCTGACTCAGTCAGACTCTGCTTACTGGATAAGCTGAAGGTGGGCGGAAGTTGTGTGTGCAGATGGCTCTCTTTCTGACTCATGTCTCAGAAGTGTTGACACCTAAGGCACAGCTTTGAGAAATGCTCTGTTTAGAAGGGGTTGGCAGGTGGCCTAGACTGTGTTCCCATCAGCTAGAATGTGTTAGAAAAGTCGATCAGATTGAAGTTCTGGCCTTCCCTGTCCTTTGGACCCTCATCCCCTAACTCCCCTACCTCCCATTTATGCTGGGGGCATGACTCACTTTTTCTCTGTGACCCCTTGACAATTTAGATTTACATCTTTATCGTTCTTTTCTTTTTAAGGTCCCATGTAAGG
Organism: Oryx dammah; assembly: GCF_014754425.2. Classification (NCBI taxonomy): domain Eukaryota; kingdom Metazoa; phylum Chordata; class Mammalia; order Artiodactyla; family Bovidae; genus Oryx; species Oryx dammah. Next base: position 4,462,389 of record NW_024070192.1, on the reverse strand, counting down.
CAGTTGCGGGAATCAATATGGGTGCAATGCCTAAAAAAAAAATCCTAAATTATAGTAGTAAGATAAACAGTTGTATGGGACTTCCCTGGTGGCTCAGACAGTAAAGACTCTGTCCACAAAGTGGGAGACCTGGGTTCAATCCCTGGGTCAGGAAGATCCCCTAGAGAAGGAAAAGGCTACCCACTCCAGTACCCTTGCCTGGAAAATCCCAGGGACTGCAAATAATAAAACTTTTATAGCGGTGGTTTCATAATGCAAGACATTTAATTGCCTCACATGGAAGCCTGGAGGATGGTCGTGCAGGGCTAATTCAGTGCTGAATAATGACCCCAAATTCATTCTCCCTTCTACTTTTCTACACTGCCCTAGCTTAATTTGTTGGCTTTTAACCCTCACGGATATTGTCACGTGGTCACAAAACAGCTTCTGCAGCTCCAGGCATTACATCTGCATTCAAGGCAAGAGGAATGAAGAAATTAATAGTACTAGCTGTATCTCTCTGTTTTATCAGGACAACAAAAGCCAATCTTAAAATATAGATCAGAGCTGACAATTATTTTCACATAAGGCCAATGCAATCCAAGGTTAGTTCCAAATTCTGGGTTCATTCATGTTTCTGGAACTTTTCCTCTCCTCCCTTCCATTCTTATAGAGGGAACCCTAGGCTATAGGTCAGGGCTAAGTTCTCCTCCTTTCTGCTTTGTTGTTCAGTTGCTCAGTCATGTCCAGCTCTTTGCTGCACCATGGAGTGCAGTACCCCAGGCTTTTCCTGTCCTTCACTATCTGACTTTCTCTGGCATATCTCTTATAGATGGAAAGGGAAACTTCCAAAGATGGGAGAAAGAGACAGAGAGAGAGACACACAGAGACAGAGATAGACAGAAAGAGACAACAAGAGAGACAGACAGACAAAGAGGAAATTATTCAGTACACAGAGAGAGGTATGTTGGTCTTTTCCAGTCAGTGTAAACTAATGCTTTTTATTTGTTTCATTTTCTTTTGCTTTATTCTCCAGCCATATCTTTAACATCACTTGCTGAGAATCACCTGCTTCCCCAGAGAAGTTCTGAGCCTTATTCATTGATAGTAAGATTTCAGATTCTCATGTGGTGATGCAAGAATGTCCTCAGTGGAGTAGGTGACTGGAAAGTCAAACTTATTGATAAACAATGTTAGGGAAGCAAAAAATGAAAACTATTATAGATGTGGAAAGCAACGTTTACAAACCTCCCTAGGATTGGGGCTGGTATTTGGACATTTTCATGTCTGCTTCCACATGTATAAATAAAAACTGAGCTTAGACACCAGGGCTTCCCTCGTGGCCCAGATGTTAAAGAAATTGCCCACAATGCAGGAGACCCGAATTCAATCCCTGGATCGGGAAGATACCCTGGAGAAGGAAATGGCTACCCACTCCAGTATTCCTGCCTGAAGAATTCCATGGACAGAGGGGCCTGGTGGGCTACAGTCTGGGGGGTCTAAAAGAGTCAAACATGACTGAACAGCTTTTGCTCACTTTCAGACCTTAGACACTAGTTCATTCAAACATTTTTTAAAACTTAATTCTTCTCCTCTCCTCTTTATAGTCTACAAAAATGGAAATAAAGGTCCAGAAATTTTAAGAAACTGTTCAAAGATTCCTTATGGTAGTATTAAAAAACTAGGAATTTTGTTTTGTATTATCAGAGGCACATACCCAAGGCAGACTCAGGACAGACACTGCTAATCAATCACTGTCAACTTCCTCCCTCACATATGGGAGACATTGCTAGTCAATCACAGTCAAATAACAAAAACTTAATGCTGGTTTATCGTTTCATAATCCATCTTAATAGATTGCTTCCAGAGTCCAGTACCGAACCATCAGGATTGGTCGCCAAGAGGTGATGAAACCTATTTGCCACACATGTCACAGACATCTTCCATTGCTTTCTTTGAGAAGATCTAAAAACTTCCCAGGTGACACAGGGGTAAAGAATCTGTCTGCCAGTGTAGGAGACAGAGGTTTGATCCCTGGGTCCGGAAGATCCCCTGGAGTCGGAAATGGCAACCTGCTGTAGTGTTCTTGCTTGAAAAAGTCCATGGACAGAAGAGCCTGGTGGGCTACATACAGTCTGTGGGGCTGCAGAGTCAGACACGACTGAGTGAGCATGTGAACAGATAAACCAGGATGCTATTCCCGCATTAAAATTCAATCTAACTGCTTTCTAAGATGACACATTTCCTTCCAATAAAGTCTCCCCCAACCCCCCACGATAAAGATCTCTATTAAGTTGCAGAGTCAGAGACTGTATGGGGTGTGCCCCTGAAATCTGTGATTGTTACCCAGGGTGCACTCAGCTGGCCCTGGAGGTGCTCTTAGGCGAGGTACCAACTTCTCTGCAGAGAGGAATACCCAGAGGGAGATGCAGAGAGGCTCCCTCTCGCCACAGCTGCGAACATTTGCTGGTGGGTGGAATGGATGTGTTGCATAAAGAGACGTTGCCCCAGAGTTGGCAAGGACAGACTAACCCCTTTCCCACAGTGCTGTGCCGGAACTAAGCCTGACACCTGGGGAATTGATCCCATGGAGCCAGGCTGAAAGGACTTGAGAATTCCAGATCATTAGATTATGTGAGAATAGGGAGGAGCCCACTTGGAAGCAGAGGGACACAAGGGGTGATATTCCAGATGATTAAATAGTGGCTGATGTTTCGTCCTCATTGGCCAGAGAACAGGTTAGGACACAGCCACAACCTGAAAGGCCGAGCAAATGCATTAACCCTTTCTGGGGTTTGTTTTTCTTCTCAAGGCAATTATTTTTGTTATTTGAGTCGTCTTCAACCTCCCCTGGATGGCTGGCTGGGCCTGGCTTTAGATGTGCAGAAGGAGGTCTCTGAAACTCGCCTGTGTTTGTACAACACAGTTTTCATTTGCAAATTACCGTCACAGGATACTGTTTGCGTCTAAGGACTGGGAACACAGACACGGTGCTTTTGACTTCCTCATCTTCCCTAAGGTGGACACAGATGTACATTTACTCTTCCAAATGAATGTCAAGATATTAACCATCTTTTTGTCTGTATGCGTGCTCAGTCATGTCTGACTCTTTGCCACCCATGGGATTTTCCCGGCAAGAGTATTTCAGTGGTTCGCTGAGCCTCTGGGAATCAAAATAGTGGTTAACATTTACTGAGTGTGAACATTATATGTATATCTTGAATTCCCAAAACCCCTGAAGACAGGTACTACAGACAACCCTACGTATAGAAGAAAAAATGAAAGGAGGTAGGTGACTTTCCCAGGGTCACACAGCTGTGAACTGGCAGAACCTAGATTTGAACTCAACGAGTGTGATGACCTCAGAGCCGGTAAGCTGAAACCCAGTTCACGTTCCTGTCCCTTTCACCTCTCAAATGCATTCATTGTGACTCAACGTCTGTTTTTCTTGAATGAAGGTGAGGAGATTTCCCGTCCAAGTAGCAATGCTGGTTCTGGGTAGCCCTCCTCCCCCTGGTTATTCTCTCCTGCCGCCGCCACCCCCATCTTCAAGGCATCGAACCGGTTTCTGGCTCCCTCTGTTTTCCCAGCTCGCGTGAATGTGCTGCCCCTGTCTCTCTTCCGTTTCCTTACCAGGTCCACAGGGCTAACATTCCAAGGGCAGAAAAAAAAAAAAAACCTCTAGCTGGGGAGCCCCAGTTGTTGTTGTTTTTCAACTTCCTTTGATCCTCTTTTGCGGTTGACTTGGCCAAAGTCCACATCCGTCACCAGTGGGCTTTCAAGCGGCTGCAGCTCAAAGCCCGTTTCGGGTTTGACCTCAACACGCCCAGTGTGGAGGCATCCATTTGCTTTCAGTCCTGGAGGACGAAACGGGGTTTCTCTGATTCCGCATTCATCCTTCTCGCTCTCCGCCTCCCCCTCCGTAGCCCGCCAGACTCAGGAAGGACCTGCACTCGTGGCTGCTGCTGTCCGGCATATGCAGTGTCCTCATCCTTCCTGTGCTTGCTGTAGGTATGGCCGTTCTCCAAGACAAATTACCGATGTTGTTGAGGAGGTCACCCGGGCTTCATTCTGCTGGGGGGTGGAGGGGAAGATGTCTCTGCTGATCTATCCCGGAGCCGGCTCTGCCTCTGGGACAGTTCCCTGCTTGTCTGACGGCTGAAGTGCCAGACCCTGGGACCCCAAGCTGCGAGCTGGCAGGAGAGGAAGGAAGAGACCAGCTTTACCTCCTGGCCCTTGTCATCCGATGAAGGGGAAGCTTGTGTGGGGCAGACCTTGGGTGACAGATGTTGGTGGAGACGATGCCAAAACCATGTTGAGGGTAAGGGCGTGATGCATATGCTATTTGACACCGGAGGATTAGGGAAACCAGGAAGAAGCCTGCCTCGGCCCTTCACGCCGTGACACCTCGGGGAAGTGACTTATGAGGATAGAGGCGCGCAGTCCATGCACGAACAGGGGATGGTGGGCTGGGGACAGGCAGCTGGAACCACGATGCCTTGGTGTTTCTCTCCCTTTTCCAGCCCCACCCCCCCAGGCGTGGCGATCAGCAGGCATGGTGAGATGTGCTGTGCGAGCCACAGGATCAGAAGCAGGAGGCGCTGGAAGCGGGGCCTTCAGGGTTGTGTTGCCTTGCTCTGCCTAGGAAGTCTTCCCCGCCCACCCCCACACCAATAAGAGGATGTGAAGCGATGCCCGGTGCTGTTCTCTGGATTTTGCAAATGAAGTCACATGGAAGGTGGCCAGTGGCTCCAACCATTGGTCTTTGTCGATGGCACACGGGAACATCACTGGAAATGGACACTATTCAGAGAGCACAGGTTATCAGAGAAAGCCAGCAAAATGACCATGGGAAAGCTGCGACGGGGAAAAGTGGGCTCGATTCCACCGTCCTTTCTTCCCCTCGGTTAGGGTTTCACGGGACTGCAGGTCCTTCTGGTGGAGCTAGAAGCAGGCCAGGGATGGAGGCACACGCGTGTATCCCCTACCTGTGAAACGGCAGTGGACAGGAAGAGAGAGAGGGAGAAGGGAAAAGAGAGGCAAGAGGGGGAGTGGAAGGCTGGCCTTGGGGGAAGTACACTTTGGTAAGGAAATGGCTTTTGGAAAGCATTCCAGAATCTAAATTTCCAACCAACAGCAATCTCATTCAGGGAGGAGACGGAAGGACAAGCAAGTTGAAGTCCATTACTAGGCCCATAGAAGCCAGAGGGATTCTCAAAGCTGGGAGACCCTCACCAAGAGAGGTCAAGGTTGCTCATGCCCACCGAATGCAGCCAATTTGTAGACCCAGCCTTGGTGGCCTCTCATAATTCCAACTTATTTCCACCTGGGACACTAGGAGGAGCAGAGAGGAGGGAAGCCAGCCTCCCTGCCCGCTACCAGCTAGATGCCAGTAACACACGCTCTCTCCCAGTTATGACTGTCACGAATGCTTTGAGTGGCTTCCCCGGTGGCCCAGTGGTAAAGAATACACCTGCCAGTGAAGGAGACGTGGGTTTGACCCCTGGGTCTGGAAGATTCCCCTAGAGAAGGGAATGGCAACCCACTCTAGTATTCTCGCCTATAAAATCCCATGGACAGAGGAGTCCTGCAGGCTACAGTCCGTGGGGTCACAAAGAGTCGGACAGAGCGCACACACACACATCGTGAATGTATAATGACCACATTCTACTTGCCCGATGTTCTCCCAGAAACTGTGCTGATGTGAACACTGGAGCCAGAGATGCTCTGTAGACCCAAGTCTTCTCATGGGTGGGACGTCTGTTTCTGAGAATTTAAGCGGCATCCAATGTGTAGGGGCTGGGGCGCTGTCTGACGCCCAAGAGAGACCTAGTGTAATTTTACCTAATGAACGAATGAAGTCGTCCTGTGGTCTTGCTTTCCCGCCCTGCCTCCTGCCCCCACGCCCAACTCAGCCGGTTATGTGTACGTTAGTCACTCAGTCATGTCCAACCCCATGGACTGTAGCCCGCCAGGCTCCTCTGTCCGTGGAATTTCCCAAGCAAAAATACTGGAGTAGGTTGCCATGCCCTTCTCCAGGGGATCTTTACAATCCTGAGATCAAACCAGGTCTCCCATATTGCAGACAGTCTTTACCGCCTGAGCCAGCAGGGAAGCCCCCAGTTGGTTTATGCTTCCTTTCAAATCTGGTTAAAGAAACAAAGAGTGTGAAAAAGCCCTGAGTGGACTGAGCATCAGGTGAGAGGTGTCTTTGGTGACCAAAGGTCAGCACGGTGCCACCTAGGGGCACTGGAAAGTGGTCCCCAGCCCTGCTGGGCCCCTGAGGTGTCCTTAGTTGCCTTGGCTCCTGGTCCATGATGTGGATGTTCAGTCTTTCTCTTGGCTCAGGTTGGAATGGACCTTCAACTCCTGTCTGCTTCCCAAAGTCTCTTCAGCCTCTGACTGCTGATCAGCAGGTACATAGAAGTCCTCTGGAGAATGGTATGCACCTTTGAATTTTCACAATAAGTTCCAAATGAGCCAATCAGAAAACAGAGAGCGGCTTGGGAAACAGAGATGAGAATGTCTCCTTGAGGATTTTTCTCCCCAAGACCTAAGTATTTACATTCAGATTTGCATGTGATTTGCATATAATTTGGGTCTGATTACAAAGCCCTTCTGTTGCTCAGATGATGTTGAAGCTAAAGTTGATTTCTAGAAAGTCCCACTCTCCTCTGTCTATCCTCCACCCTCGTCCACTCAGATATATGGTGGAAGTGCCCAGACTTTCAGTGGACAAGCATGGTCCTCGGGTCACACGCTTTCTGGGTCAGCCACGCTGCATGTCACGATGCATTTGGTTGTCACGAAACGTCCCGGAGAGCAGAAGAAATTAGGGCAGGGCTGCCTGGAGGGTTGCAAGCAAGACGTAGAGGTGAGACCTCAGCAGAATTAGTGGAGAGTTAGCCAGATAAGCCAACAAGAGGTGAAGTTTGGGGAAATTGATGACAGCAGAGAACACATGTAGTGTGTATCATGTGACTGACGTTGTTTTCTGCGCCCTGCCGCAGGAGCTCCCCACCTTTGGGGCACCAGGGACTGCTTTTGTGGAAAACAATTTTTCCAGGGACTGGGAGGGAGTGCAGGGTTTCAGGCTGACTCAAAAGCATTACATTTATTGTGCCTTTTATTCCCACTATTGTTATTTAAAGATTTTTCTCAGGTGGACCATTTTAAAAATCTTTATTGAATTAGTTACAGTATTGCTTCTTGTTTCGTGTTTCAGTTACTTGGCCGCAAGGCCTTCAGGACCTTACCTCCCAGACCAGGGATCAAACCCACACCCCCTGCGTTGGAAGGTGAAGTCCCATGCACTGGACCGGCAGGGGGCTCCCTATTTCTATTCTTGTTACACCAGCTCTACCTCAAATCATCCTAGGGGTTGGGGACCCCTGCTCTACATGGATTATATGTTTGATTACCATAACATTCCTGCAAGGTGAGTACAACTCTTACTCCCATTTTTTAGATGAGTAAACTGAGGCCCACAGAAAATAAGTAATTCGCCTGAGATCCTGCAGCTTGAGAAGACAGAGTCAGGAACGAATCTCCTACACTGTGTACTGAGCAAGAAGGTCGAGTCCAGGAAGTGAGAGAGAGGACCAGCTCTGAGCTCACTGCAGGGATAGCCCTTCTGGCAGGGAGAGGGCTGGGGACAAGATATTGGAACACACCAAGGCTCTGCCTTCACCCTGTTCTCCCCTGGCTTTATCAGAAGCCTCTGGGGTTTCCTCTTTCTTTTGACAGTGAACTTCCTTCAGGGCAGGAACTGGTCTCAGCCTATGGCAGTGCCCGAGCTGAAGTCTGCTGATGTGGACAAGTGGGAAATACTTGGTCAGTGGCCTGGAGAAAGAGGTTGGCAGGCCAAGCAATGGCAGGGATGAGTCAGCCCCTCTATAGTCAAACTCCAGGGATCCGTCTTATCAGGCGCCCTGGATGGTCAAGAAGAGAACCAGGCTCGCTGGGGAGAAGAGACGTTGCTCAGATAAACTCACCACAATGGAAGGGGAGGGGGAAAAACAAAAAGGAGCCTCTGCTCCATGGGGAAGGACAGGGAAGCCTGGTGTGCTGCAGTCCATGGGGTCGCGAGAGTCGGACACGACTGAGCGACTGAACAACAACTGCTCCATGGATGCCTGGCAAGAACTCCATCTCTCTGTTTAGTCAAGCCCTTCTTTTCCAGCATTGATAGGAAACGCGGGTCTTCCTCTCTGATTTTTATTTCTTGTTCTTAGGTGTTACTTTCTTTATGGCGAGGTTGTGGACGGCCCCAGAATGAGAAGCAGGCAGCTGCAGCTGGGAGGTTGAAGGGGGTTGTCGCTGGAAACAAATCTTGCAGGAGCGAGGCGGGGGTGGGGGTGGGGGTGGGGGGGATAAAATAATTAATGAAAGATGGTGTAGAGGCCACCGGTTAGCATTGGCCCAGGCAGTGTGAGAAACTTCCTCGTGCTGGGGCATGTTGTCCAGGAGAGAGTGTTGTCATCTGAATTAATTTGCATGACAATAGGCCAAACCCTGATTATGCATAGGGTTGCTAATGGTACCAGCCCCAGCGCAGTTCCATGGGAAAAGGGTCTTCCTTTGAGGAGGCCAGCTCTTCCTCCTCCCCTCCCCCTCCTCCCCCCCGCGCCGCCTCCCTGCGGGGCGGCGGCCCCCTCGCGTCTCTTCCCCTCCCCCCTTTCTCCTCCTCCCCTCCTCCTTCTCACAGTGGGACCCCCCCTGCCCCCCCACCAACCATCCCTTGGGGGCCAGAGCTCCTGGCCACCCCTTCCAGTGGGAAGGAGAGGGTCCGCTGAGGTGGAAGAAATCCTTTTCAGAACCTCCCCAGAGCCCTGTGAGCCCTCCCACCTCTTACGAAAGGAACAAGAAGGAGGTGTGAGTGTGCCGTAGTTTAATTAAAACCAAATGGATTCTTGAAACTGCCAGCCAGAGGACAAGCCGCTGTGGAACCAGATAGGGTGGAAGGGACCAAAGCTTGGGGTGGGCTCGGGGCCCAGGGAAAAGGATGGCGAGATGGAGACCAGGGGCCTGGACTTGGTTCAGGCACCTGGAAGCCTATTTCGGAGCACGCTGCACTCTTGTGGCTTTGTCATCGGCGCTCCCGTGAAGAAGGACTTAAGATGTAGCACAAGGCAGCTGTTTGGGCTCCCTTCCCTCACTTGCGCTCTAGGAGGCTGCGGGATTCAAGGGAAGGGCTTGGAGTCAGAATAGCTAGGTTCAAATCCCGTCTCTTCTTTTTCCAGCCATCTGACTTTGGCCCTGGGACTTAACTCTTTGCAGTCCCTCAGGATCCTCACAGGTGACATTGGTACCCTAATGCCTGTTCCCGTTAGGGACCCCGGGTGGCTCAGCGGTGAAAAGGACCCACCTGCCAGTGCAGAAGACACGGGAGACTCAGGTTCTCTCTTGAGTCTGGAAGATTCCCTGGAGGAGGAAAGGGCAACCCACTCCAGTATTCTTTGCCTGGGAAATCACATGGGCAGAGGAGCCTGGAGGGCTATGGTCCATGGGGTCTCAAAGAGTCAGACACGACTGAGCGACTGGGCAGCGTGTACGTACTGTAGTAACATAGTATGTAATATCGTACTATTACATGTTGACGTGTTCATTGGAAGGACTGATGCTGAGGCTGAAACTCTAATACTTTGGCCACCTCATGCGAAGAGTTGACTCATTGGAAAAGACCCTGATGCTGGGAGGGATTGGGGGCAGGAGGAGAAGGGGACGACAGAGGATGAGATGGCTGGATGGCATCACCGTCTCAATGCACATGAGTTTGGGTGAACTCCAGGAGTTGGTGATGGACAGGGAGGCCTGGAGTGCTGCGATCCATGGGGTTGCAAAGAGCTGGACACGACTGAGCGACTGAAGTGAACTGAACTGAACTGAAGGACCATAAGCATCAAGTGTCAGCATCCTTTCTTTCTTCCCTTATTAGTTCTTCCACTCAGTGGCCTCCACTGCCTCTGTGAACCCTTTAGAGAATAACTCCAGTGGGCCCTTAGACTGTGAGATGTCTGATTACATTTACACCACCCCCCAAACCCAACCTCGGTACCCCACCACTGTCGCCACCGAGGAGGAGGCAGGTTTGGCGGGACTGGCCGGATCAGGAGCCAAGAGTGCTCCTTAGGACGGAATGGCCCTGTTTGGTCACATTGTATCGAATAGAGTAGCTGAGGAGCCTAACAGACTCACTTTTCTGTGGTTGCTGCAAGTTCTAGGAGACTTATCTACAGCATGTCTCAAGGAATAGCGTGTTCTCTCCTCCCCAGAACACGGTTTGGGTATCAAAGCTGAAATGACCGTATCTCACAGTCATTTTGAATGGCCTGGCTTTGCCCCCACAGCATCCCTAAAGAGAAGTAGGGCATTTCTGGACAGAGAAATGGCTCACTCCCGGGCTTACAGGACGAGTCTTGGCTACTTTAGCAGCATTTCTCACACTTAAAAAATATAAAAAACTCAGGCTCAGTTTTGAAAAATATCAGTATCTGATTTCCATTACTGTCCTTTAATAGGTTACAATAAATATTTTCACTAAATGTGCAGCAAAGAGGTAGTAATTTTAAGGATACTATTTGTGAGTTCTTTATTAAAAGGTATGATGGAAGGACCAGACCATTGTCTGGTTTCAACTCATGAAGCTCTAGCATCATAACTGATATCAGGAAATGGACTTGAAAATAATATACACATATATATGCATGCTAAGTCACTTCAGTCATGTCCAACTCTTTCTGATCCCATGGACTGTCGTCCGCCAGGCTCTTCTGTCCGTGGGGTTCTCCAGGCAAGAATCCTGGATCTGAATTACTTTGCTGTACACCAGAAAGTAACGCAACATCATAAATCAACTATAGTTCAATTAAAAAGTAAAATAATAAAAAAGAAAATGGACTTGAGACCCATATAAAAGCTATGTGTTCTTGCGCTTCAGATGGCCATTTGTCATCAACAGCTACTAAACAGAGTTGTTTAGTATTAAATAGGAATTAACGTGACAGAAAAATCTCCAGAAGAGGATCATTTAGTTTCTATTTTGCCTCAGTTCCATTCCACATTTTAATCAAGAAAAAGTAGATGAAGCCATAAAAAAAAAAATGCTTGTAATATGAGTTTATGGTCAATAATTGAAAGGCATAACTAATGTTGATAGCTTCACCAATCAAAATTCAGGATGAGCTGAGATTTAGCAGGAATGGATCCAAAGAAACCAAACGAAATTCCACGGGGTAGTTTCAACCATCAGCTGGGATTGCCTCTCATGGGACTAAAATGAGACATTTGAGTGAACGACAAGCTCAGTATGAAAAGTTTTGAGAAAGCACCGAAAAACACTGACTTGCGTCTTAATGTCTGTGGGTAAAGACACATGCCATTTCCAGTGGAAGAACAGACCACTGTCCAAACCTTCATTAATAACCTTGTTTGGAATTCACAATGTGTTTTTCCCCTAGAAGCATTGTCATCAGTTCACCAGGCTTTGATGCAGACTCAGTTAAAATCTAGCTGAAGAAAAGTATAAATAATAACCTTGATTCCCCTTTGCAGACAGGAAGCCAACCCCGGCCTAACTGCTTCCAGACCTGACGCTTGTCTTGCTTTTCCTCGTCCTCCCCAGAACTTGCTTTTCCTTTCCTCGCTCTGCTGTCATGCAATACGTCCCATTTGCTTTGTTCCTGAACAGCTGGGCTCTACAGGCAGGAGGAAAGGTGACCGCTAGAGCAGCTGTCATGAAGAAAGACCCAGAGATGGAGACAGACGGCAAATGGACAGCTTGCCCGGGCTCCATTTTGGAAAAAGCCTCTCGTTTGCTTTGGCTACAAAACAGATTAGTAACTCTAGGTAGAACGTTATCATCTGCATTTAAATAGATTTCCCATAAAAGGTACAAGTTCAAGGCCCAGACTACATTCTACTGGAATTTCAGGACTTCACAGTATTTTATTTTTCCTTCATGGATCTTTGAACTGTTAGATCTCACTTTTGATGTTGTCATTTCCAGAGAAGGGGGCAGAAATCATAGCAACCTCGAACTGGTGTTTAGTTTTTAGAGGGTTCAAATTCTTTCTTAATGAGAGGAGATTTCAGTGTGGATATCTTTATTAATATTTTATAGGGTTTTCTTTTTTCCTTTCTAATTCTTGAGACACCTAAATTTTTAATATGGCTAAATAATTATCTGTCACTGGAATTCCTTGGTGGTCCAGTGGCTAAGACTCCACACTTTCAGTGCCGGGGGATACAGGTTCAATCCCTGGTTGAGGAACTAAGATCCAACATGTCACTTGTAGGAAAAGAGAAAAATGAAGTGTCACTAATGAGGTTGTCTCATAATGAGATTTTCCTGACCTGGGTGCATGAAAGTTGATATATTTCTGAGTAGAATGAATGTTTGTCTTCCTACAAAATTATATGTTAAAATCCTAACCCCCGTGTCATGGTGGGGCCTTTGGGAGGTGATTCAATCACAAGAGTGGTGCCCTCATGAAGGGGATTGCTGTTGTTCAGTTGCCAAGTCGTGTCTGACTCTTTGCGACCCCATGGACTGCAGCACACCAGGCCTCCCTGTCTATCACCAATTCCTGGAGCTTACTCAAACACACATCCATCGAGTTGGTGATGCCATCCAACCATCTCATCCTCTGTTGCCCCCTTCTCCTGCCTTCAATCTTTCCCAGCATCAGGGTCTTTTCCAATGAGTCGGCTTTTTGCATCAGGTGGCCGAAGTATTGGAGTTTCAGCTTCAGCATGAGTCCTTCCAGTGAATATTCAGGGTTAGCTCTCCTTTAGGATGGACTGGCTGGATCTCCTTGCAGTCCAAGGGACTCTCAAGAGTCTTCTCCAACCCCAGAGTCCAAAAGCATCAATACTTTGGTGCTCAGCATTCCTTATAGTCCGACTGTCACATCCATACGTGATTTCCTTTAGGATCGACCTTTATGAGATCGGTTTGATCTCCTTGCAATCCAAGGGACTCTCAATCAAGAGTATTCTCTGCCACCACAGTTTGAAAGCATCAAAACAGAATGAAAGAGGGCTAACAGAAGGCTTCGTGGAGGACATAACATTTGAGATGGGTCTCCAACTCCAGGTAGCATTTGAATATACAGAGATAGGGAAGGGCCTTGGGGAGGGGAAATCGGTCATTCAGTGTGAAGGGAGTACAGAACGATTGAAGAGGAGACTGGTGAGACCCCAAATCAACAAGAGAAACTGAGTCCCCACGACGGAAGGCTTGCTTGTTTGCCTTTTATTTGTGTCCACTCCTCTCCATGTTCATTTGTGAGGTCTTTCGAACAATATTCAGTCCTGCCTGCCATGTTCCCTGGGATGGAGCAACAAGACCCCGCTCTCAGCATCTCCCCGGGCGGTGCTTGTTATGGTGCCTGCCTTCTGAGTCGGGGGCCAGGACCCCAGTACCTCGGGTGGAACGCTTGCTCCGTGCACCGATATTTCCTTCCTCTTCACTACAGGAATGATCTGTGATCCAGGCTGGTGCCCCAGCCACTATCAAGCATCTCCATCTGGCCATCTTATTACTTGTCCCAGGTTAGTACACAGTTGTACACAAATGTCCAGGATCAGAGCAAACTGGAAGATGACGTATGGGCTGGTAACTTGCACGACTTACTTGCACGACTCCCATAAAGTGATTTGGGTCAAAAAGAAAGCAGCTAGTGACTATGCTAACTGACTTCCAACCCATGCACGTAGGGCTTTGCATAACCCTTCCTCCTCATGGCTGGCTCCCCACTTTGGACTTCTTCCTGTGTCCATAGCCTCAGAGGGATTCTAGTTTGAGACTGAAGGAATCTTGCTAAGCCTTCCTTAATATAAAGGAGTTTGGACATGAACTTGAATAGCCGTTGAGCTGATTTTCCAGCTGACAGGAGATGGTTAATTGTCTGCTGTCTATAGGAGTCTTAAAAATCTGTCTGGCCATGTTAATAGTGACTTGAAATTTATGGCTTGAGACCACTGGGGGAGATAGGCAACTCAGAACCCCAGAAACTCAGCGCAATCATCCCTTAGGTAGAAAAGAAAAACCAGTGGGCACTACTCACAGCCCTGTATACAGAGAAGATCAAATGTAAACGAGGTCCAAATTTAGCATCCCTGCGGGGTATTAGTTTCTTCCCTTTGTGGGTAGCATCTGCTTGTTCAAGAACACGTACAGCCAGTGGAGAGCGGGTGTGAGACGTGGAGGTTATGGAGTGGTCTCTTTGTATGCCACATTGGTAAGAACTCCGCATCATTTGCAATAATCACCTTTCCTCTGATATGGTGCTTCATTCCATCAACTGAAAGGTAAGATGAAAGGAAGATACCCTACCCAAGGGGATCTCACCTTGTGGTCTGATGGCTCTTCTGGCTTGTCCCATGCCCTCCCTGTGGGGCCTCTCACAGGCGTGTCCTCTAATAATGTCCTTACACATAAACACATCTTAGCATCTGCTTCTCGGAAGACTCAGGCTCACACACCTTGGGTTTTTGGCTGTTTGCTTCTGTTTTCCTATCCGCAGCCTCCAGGGTGCTGATCTGGGGACAGTCCCACGAGAGGCCTCTGTTTTCACTCTCCAGCTCCATTTCTGCCTTCAGTTCCACAGACATGTGCCTCGTGAGAGGTGTGGCCTGCGGCTGTCCATTTCAGTGGCTCGGTTTTCAGGGGTTTTCACGTCTCCTTTATCTTTACCGCCGACCCATCTTCACAGGCAACCTGGAGGTTCTTCCCAGTTTATACTGATGAGACCCAAGGCCTGGACCACACTTGCTGCAGCAGCTCCTAAGAGCCCTCACTGATGGAAAAACAAAACAAGCTACAGATGCTATCGTTTTGGTTTAAGACGGTTGCATTTTGGGAGATTTCAAATCAGATGTTATCAGAAAGCAGGACTCCTGATTTTTTCATTCAAGCCCAAAGCCAGGGCTACCTAGACTTCAGCTTTCTAATGATGATTTCAGTGATGTGGGAAACAGGTACTAGTAAGAGGATAAGGGAATATCTCAGCAAAGACAAAATAATTAGGAAATACCCTTCATTCTCTCATTCTACCAGAAGACGCTAAATATTCTTTCACCATCATGGCATCCGGTCCCATCACTTCATGGCAAATAGATGGGGAAGCAGTGGAAACAGTGGCTGACTTTATTTTTGGCGGCCCCAAAATCACCGCAGATGGTGACTGCAGCCATGAAATTAAAAGATGCTACTCCTTGGAAGGAAAGTTATGACCAACCTAGACAGCATATTCAAAAGCAGAGACATTACTTTGTCAACAAAGGTCCGTCTAGTCAAGGCTATAGTTTTTCCAGTGGTCATGTATGGATGTGAGAGTTGGACTGTAAAGAGGGCTGACCACAGAAGAATTGATGCTTTTGAACTATGGTGTTGGAGAAGACTCTTGAGAGTCCCCTGGACTGCAAGGAGATCCAACCAGTCCATCCTAAGGGAAATCAGTCCTGGGTGTTCACTGAAAGACGGATGTTGAAGCTGAAACTCCAGTATTTTGGCTTGAAATCAATTGCCGTGAAAAAGACAAAGCCACATAAAACAGTTGGAAAACAATGACAAAGTAAAATACAATCAAATAACTCCGGTGATATCTAGGTAGACTAGAAAAGGCTATACCAGCTCAACGTCTTTGGAGTACATGACTCAAATCCTCAAAGATTTAAATAAGGGGAAGTAGTAGGAGTATGTCTGAGACTAAGAACCACAAGGACATAGACCCATAGCATTGGTTTTAGACCAAGGCAAATGTTCTCCCACCCCAAGGCATATTTGGCAATACCTAATGACTAATGGCATATGACAAACCTATGACAAAACTTGACAATGTATTCAAAAGCAAAGACATCACTTTTCTGACAAAGGTCCACACAGTTCAGTTCAGTCGCTCAGTCGTGTCCGACTCTGCGACCCCATGAATTGCAGCATGCCAGGCCTCCCTGTTCATCACCATCTCCCGGAGTTCACTCAGACTCATGTCCATCGAGTCCGTGATGC
Source organism: Oryx dammah (assembly GCF_014754425.2). Classification (NCBI taxonomy): domain Eukaryota; kingdom Metazoa; phylum Chordata; class Mammalia; order Artiodactyla; family Bovidae; genus Oryx; species Oryx dammah. The sequence goes on along the minus strand of NW_024070192.1, from coordinate 4,446,398 downwards.
CATCCAGCCATCTCATCCTCTGTCGTCCCCTTCTCCTCCTGCCCCCAATCCCTCCCAGGATCAGAGTCTTTTCCAATGAGTCAACTCTTCTCATGAGGTGGCCAAAGTACTGGAGCTTCAGCTTTAGCATCATTCCTTCCAAAGAAATCCCAGGGTTGATCTCCTTCAGAATGGACTGGTTGGATCTCCTTGCAGTCCAAGGGACTCTGAAGAGTCTTCTCCAACACCACAGTTCAAACGCATCAATTCTTCGGCACTCAGCCTTCTTCACAGTCCAACTCTCACATCCATACATGACCACTGGAAAAACCATAGCCTTGACTAGACGGACCTTAGTCAGCAAAGTAATGTCTCAGCTTTTGAATATGCTATCTAGGTTGGTCATAACTTTTCTTCCAAGGAGTAAGCGTCTTTTAATTTCATGGCTGCAGTCACCATCTGCAGTGATTTTGGAGCCCCCAAAAATAAAGTCTGACACTGTTTCCACTGTTTCCCCATTTACTTCCCATGACGTGATGGGACCGGATGCCACGATCTTCGTTTTCTGAATGTTGAGCTTTAAGCCAACTTTTTTGCTCTCCTCTTTCACTTTCATCAAGAGGCTTTTTAGTTCCTCTTTACTTTCTGCCATAAGGGTGGTGTCATCTGCATATCTGAGGTTATTGATATTTCTCCCGGCAATCTTGATTCCAGCTTGTGTTTCTTCCAGTCCAGCGTTTCTCATGATGTATTCTGCATATAAGTTAAATAAGCAGGATGACAATATACAGCCTTGACGTACTCCTTTTCCTATTTGGAACCAGTCTGTTGTTCCATGTCCAGTTCTAACTGTTGCTTCCTGACCTGCATACAGATTTCTCAAGAGGCAGGTTAGGTGGTCTGGTATTCCCATCTCTTTCAGAATTTTCCACAGTTTATTGTGATCCACACATCCAAAGGCTTTGGCATAGTCAATAAAGCAGAAATAGATGTTTTTCTGGAACTCTCTTGCTTTTTCCATGATCCAGCGGATTTTGGCAATTTGATCTCTGGTTCCTCTGCCTTTTCTAAAACCAGCTTGAACATCAGGGAGTTCATGGTTCACGTATTGCTGAAGCCTGGCTTGGAGAATTTTGAGCATTACTTTATCAGCATGTGAGATGAGTGCAGTTGTGCGGTAGTTTGAGCATTCTTTGGCATTGCCTTTCTTTGGGATTGGAATGAAAACTGACCTTTTCCGGTCCTGTGGCCACTGCTGAGTTTTCCAAATTTGCTGGCATATTGAGTGCAGTACTTTCACAGCATCATCTTTCAAGATTTGAAGATGTCCTTTTCATTATAGGAGACTGGAATGCAAAAGTAGGAAGTCAAGAAACACCTGGAATAACAGGCAAATTTGGCCTTGGAATGCGGAAAGAAGCCAGGCAAAGACTAATAGAGTTTTGCCAAGAAAATGCACTGGTCATAGCAAACACCCTCTTCCAGCAACACAAGAGAACACTCTACACATGGACATCACCAGATGGTCAACACCGAAATCAGATTGATTATATTCTTTGCAGCCAAAGATGGAGAAGCTCTATACAGTCAACAAAAACAAGACCAGGAGCTGACTGTGGCTCAGACCATGAACTCCTTATTACCAAATTCAGACTGAAATTGAAGAAAGTAGGGAACACCGCTAGACCATTCAGGTATGACCTAAATCAAATCCCTTATGATTATACAGTGGAAGTGAGAAATAGATTTAAGGGCCTAGATCTGATAGATAGAGTGCCTAATGAACTATGGAATGAGGTTCTTGACATTGTACAGGAGACAGGGATCAAGACCATCCCCATGGAAAAGAAATGCAAAAAAGCAAAATGGCTGTCTGGGGAGGCCTTACAAATAGCTGTGAAAAGGAGAGAGGCAAAAAGCAAAGGAGAAAAGGAAAGATATAAGCATCTGAATGCAGAGTTCCAAAGAATAGCAAGAAGAGATAAGAAAGCCTTCCTCAGTGATCAATGCAAAGAAATCAAGGAAAACAACAGAATGGGAAAGACGAGAGATCTCTTCAAGAAAAGAGATACCAAGGGAACATTTCATGCAAAGATGGGCTCGATAAAGGACAGAAATGGTATGGACCTAACAGAAGCAGAAGATATTAAGAAGAGGTGGCAAGAATACACAGAAGAACTGTACAAAAAAGATCTTCACGACCCAGATAATCATGATGATGTGATCACTAATCTAGAGCCAGACATCTTGGAATGTGAAGTCAAGGTCCACACAGTCAAAGCTATTTCCAGTAGTCATGTATGGATGTGAGAGCTGGACCATAAAGCAGGCTGGGCACAAAAGAACTGATGCTAAAGCTGAAACTGCAATACTTTGGCCACCTGATGCAAAAAGCTGACTCATTGGGAAAGAGCCTGATGCTGGGAAAGATTGAAGGTGGGAGGAGAAGGGGACAACAGAGGATGAGATGGTTGGATGGCATCACCGACTCAATGGACATGAATTTGGGCTAACTCTGGGAAATAGTGATGGACAGGGAAGCCTGGCCTGCTGCAGTTCATGGGGTTGCAAAGAGTTGGGCACGACTGAGCGACTGAACAGCAACAATAACAACAACAAGGGAATCCAGGCTTCCCTGGTGGCATGCTTCGGAGAGCAGTGTGAGTCCTCCCGCCACACAGTGAAGGAAAAATAGTCATAAAAGCCCCACGTGGGACATCCCTGGTGGCCAGGGTTAAGAGTCTGACTGCGGGTGCAGGAGACAGGTTCAACCCCCGATCTCGGAAGATGAATGAGCAATGAAGCCCATGCAGCACAACCATCGAGCCCGCGCCCTCAAGCCTGGGAGCCACGACTGCTGAGCCCGGGAGAAGGAACTACTGAGTCGGCGGGCCCCAGAGCCCGAGCTCCGCGGCAAGAGAAGCCACTGCAGTGAGACGTCCGGGCGCCGCAACTGGGGAGGAGCCCCACTTGCTGCAACTAGAGAAAGCCCGAGCAGTGGCACAGGCCCAGCACAGCCAATAGCTTTAAAATATCAAGTCTCGTTCGGGTCCTTCAACGTGACAATGTCCTCGAAGCCCTAGCTTTGTCCTTGGGGCCTTAGGGACACTGGCTGCCTTGCATGGTATCCTCCTTTGCAGGAACCACATCTCTTCTTTCTCTCTTAAGGAGCAAGTTGGTCTTTCAATTCATTTCTAACTTTTCTTAAACATGCTGGCGCCATTTCTCTTAGACTTTTCCGGAATTTGAGTGAATTTGCACTTTGGGCTTAAAGCACGAGGACTGGTTTTGTTTGTCTCTTTTTGCTTTTGATGGAAAAGTTAAAAACAAAACTGCAAGTCCTCCCAGGAAGAAAAGCAGTGGTTTTCAGGGGAAGATTTTGTTCCTATATCCCAGGCTGGTGTTATCTTCTTTAAAAAAAAAAAAATTATTTATTTTGATTGGAGGGTAACTACTTTGCAATATTGCAATGGTTTTTACCATACAGCAACATGAATTGGCCACAGGTATGCACGAGTCCCCTGCCTCCTGAACCCCCCTCCTACCTCCCTCCTCACCCCATCCTTCCAGGCTGTCAGAGCACCGGCTTTGAGTGCCCCGTGTCATACGTCAAACTCCTCCTGGCTCTCTAGTTTACAGTGGTAACGTGTGTGTCTCACTGTTCTCTGAAAGCCGTCTGAGGACATCTCCTCCTGTCCCGTGGCTCCCTCTCATCTCAGGTCCCCGGAGAGTGGTCGGGCAGGGCCTGTTCGCCGCTGGTTCCGGTTCCTCGTGGGCCGAGCGGGGTTTGTGGGGCCTGGTGTGCTCTGTGTGTGTGTGTGCACACGTGTGCCTGTCTCTGCTTTGCTTCTGGGAACGGGAAAACGCACAAGAGAAAAACAGATGGGCCTCTGAGCTTCTTGTTGGCCTGGAAAAATGAAAGGCGGAGAAAATCGTCATAAAAAACGGAAACAGCTGTGGCAGGACCGCAGCAGCTTGGGGGGCGGGTCCTGGCCCGAGGGGCTTGCAGTCTGTCAAGACTCTGCTCCCAGGAGGGGCGGGCATCACCCCAAATTGCTGCCCACCCAGCGTCATCAGATGGTGGGACCCTTTACCCCTTCTTCCCTGTTGACTCTCCAAGCTAGCCGGGAAGACAGAGTTGGAATGAGCTTTCAATGTATCAGAGGAGAAGGTCTACAAAGAAGCTCCTTACCCAGGCTGGTAGTTCCCTGGGCAGGGCGTCTCTTCCATCTTCCATCGTGTATAAATTCCCCCGGCTTTGGGGAAACCTGTGTTTTGTCTGGGTCTCGGCATATTGAGTCAACTGTAGGTTGGCACACTGTGTCATTTTTGTCCAGGATTGATCAGGAGATGCACTGGATAAGCAGAAAAGACATTTAGTCATGATCACTGGCTGCTTGTCTAAAGCTACTGGATTCTTTCTCCAGAGGGACTTTTGGGCAGAAATCAGGAGGGAGAATGTGGCACCGTGGTGGGGAGAAGGTAGCTATCATATCAGCCCAGGCAGTTTCTGGGAAGGTGAGGAATTTGCCACCCCTCACCCGCCCTCACCATGGGTCGTGAACGGGAATTATATTTTCCATTAAGTCACTAAAGTTGTGACAAAGTATAACACATACAATCTGTGTTACCATGTCGGCCACCTTGGATGACTTAAATGGAAGATGGTGCTACCGATCAGGCCATTGATTTCATTTTTCTGGTAATCAACTTATTGATTAAAGAATTTTTATTTTTGTTTGGCATTTAAAGGCAGTATACTTTTGGACAAAGACGTTTAGAAGTTAGAGAACTCCTGAGTCTAGCTCTATTTTTTTTTCCCCTTCGCTGAACTCCCAGGACTAAATTTAATCCCGGAACGTAACTCTCCATAATTTATTAAATTTACTTGTTGAATGGGGACCTCTACCTACTAGGTGTGGGGTCCCTTTGTGCAACTGGCTTTAGCAGTGAGCCTGTCAGGTGGTTAAGTGAGCAGGAAACGTTTGTTGTCTCAATGATTATGACCTCTTGAGCAACGTGGCTGGGGAGACCAGAGAAAGAGTGCTTTCCACACTCTGTACCCAGGAGGACTGCTCAGATTAGTCACTCTGGGTGAGGGCCCCCGGCTGGACAGCTGAACTTCATCCGGTTCATTGATCCACGGCAGCTCTCGGCTGATTTCTGATGCTGTGCTGACTCAGTTTCCTCTCCTGACACTTTCATTCTGCTGTCTGGCATGAGGGGGCACGCTTGGTTTCAAGGGTTAGATACACTACTGTGGTTGAGTTGAAATGACCAGATAACACAGTTGAAAAATGAGTCGAAAGAGTCTTGGTGGGAATAGGAGATCAGAGCAGGGCCATTGGGGAGATTTTAAAAATGCCATATCATTTTTTTTTTTTCAAATCCCAGAAAACAGCTGCAGGTGGAGAATAGGATGGATTTCAAGAATTCTCCATGGAGGCAGGGGTTCAGACAGGGGCCAGCTGGGTGATGAAATCAACTCAGAGGTCAGATGTGTGTTCATGTTCAGTGACGGCTTCAGAAATTTCAGGGACTTTCAAAATTGGCTCTGCAGAGGCGGGTCTGTTGACTGGGAGATGGGGACAGAGGCCTGGCCATTCTGGGACTCAGGGGCCCCTCGCTTAAGGGGAAATGAGGTCCCAGGCTCCTTCCTTGCTCTCTGTTTTGGGGAACCCTAGGAAAGAAGTGTCTCTTGCTCGATGAATTTACAGAGACTAGGAATTTCATAAGAAGAGCAAACCTCACCGCTTCTATGTGCTTTAAGCTGTCAAGAACACAAGCCCCATAGACACGGTCTTGCTGTAAGAGCCCTTATCTGCATCAGTGTGCATTAGCTCTCCCCAGGCCAGAGAATTTGGGGTAATCTGAATAAGCACCACCTACAAGTTCAGATGTTTATTTGGGTTTTCACATTTCCCTCCCTTATCCGTGAATTCATCCACCTCCCAAGCTGCCTATAAGGGAGCTGAGAGTCTCAAACAGATGCTCCTGGATTCTCAGCCCCATTCGTCTCCCTCCAGACCTGGAAACTCGGGACAATCGGTCCCCCACCCTCCCCCTCCAGGGCTTGGCACACCCTACATGGGTCTAGCTGAATTCATACAGTGCCGAGGCAGCTGCAAAAATGAAAAGTCATAAGAAAAATGGATATTCAAGCTCTTCCCATCCAGAGAAAGGAAATAAACATCTGGGTTCCAAAAGAGTGTAGGGGGTCGTCGGGTTCGATGTCATATGAATCCTGTAATGCAAATCATCGTGCAGGGACATACACAGGGCGCGCAGGAAGGAAGGCCACTGGGAACGCACAGTAAAGACGTGAGATGCCATTGCACACTCCCAAAAAGAGTCGTCAAAAATTTAAAATCTGACAGCAAATGTTAGTGCAGAGGAACAGGACTGCTCACACACTGTTGTGGGAGTGTGAAATGATTTATGCATCTTGGAAAACGGTTTGGAAGTCTCTTATAAAGCTGAGCATTTATCTATTCTACGATCCAGCAGCGACATTTCTGGGAATTTGCCCAAGAGAGATTTATGTCAGTTTTATTCACAATAGTCCCAAACTTAAAAAAAAAAAGTCCATCAGCAGAAAAATGACTAAACACACAGTTGTGTATTTATACAATGGAATACAACTCAGCAAGATAAAAGAATGAATTACAGACTACATGCAAAAACATTGATGAATTTCACAGAAATTTTGGTGAGTCAAAGAAGTCAGATATAAATGGATACATACCATATAATTCCATTTATATGAAGTTCAAGAGCAGGCAAATCTAGTGTGTGGTGATAGAAATCAGGCCAGTGGTTGCCTATGGGACATGGGGATTGACTAAAGGAGAACATGGAAGAAATTTCTGGGGTGATGGTTATGTTGCATAATTTGATCAGGGTGGTCACTGTTCTACATTTATCAAACATTTACAGTCAGTGGCTTTCATAGCATGTCATTCCATTTTTTTTTTTTGCATACTCATAAGAAGGAGATGGCACCCCACTCCAGTACTCTTGCATGGCAAATCCCATGGACGGAGGAGCCTGGTAGGCTGCCGTCCACAGGGTCGTGAAGAGTCGGATATGACAGAGCGACTTCCTTTTCACTTTTCACTTTCATGCATTGGAGAAGGAAATGGCAACCCACTCCAGTGTTCTTGCCTGGAGAATCCCAGGGACGGGGGAGCCTGGTGGGCTGCCATCTATGGGGTTGCACAGAGTCGGACACGACTGAAGCGACTTAGCAGCAAGTGAAGTAAGGCGTGAAAGCTGCCAGTTGGAATAGCAGCGTAAGTTTTTGAATTAAGACGACTGCATAAATAAGGGGTCATGAAGGTGCCCCAGGAGATAAAGAATCAGCTCTTACTGAGTGCAGGGTCCACCAAGGGTAGCGGCTTTAACCATTGACAAGGACCCAAGAGTGTGATGTCACCCAGAGAAAAGTCCCCTCCCTTTTCCTCTCGTCTTCTGCTGGTCCAATCCCCTTCGAACCTGCTGGGCAGACGGCCTGTGCAGAGAAGGGGAAGATGGGTAGGACCCATCTTCCACTCCAGGTTTCCATCCTGAAACAATCATGAGTTGAGGAGGCAAGAAGATTGGGTATTAAGCCAGTTTAGGTATTTTCCAGGATGTGACATTTCAATGACTGTAATGAGACTATTTATTTTTTCACTGCACAACCAGAGGACTTTTTATGTTCTGAGAATATTGGGAAAAGTCCTGCTCTCATCTCCCCATTTCCATCTGCAGGGATTACTCAGGGCCATGGATAGATCCCTGCTCTGGAGTAAAGTCTAAAGAGACAGTAGAGGCAGGAAAAAAAAAAAAAATTGCAGGTGGATCCACAACCCACACACAGCGGTTGCTCAATGTTACAGATGGCATGTCTGTCCGAGTGCCCGGGGGCATCTCTGAGCATGTTCCTGTATTCTGAAGTTGGTTAAATGGTACCATCTCTTGTTACTGGAGACAGAGCGCAGAGGTTATCGTTGAGCAAGGCCTAATATCCAGTGATAAGGAATTTGGATTTTATTCCATGCGAATAGGTAGCTATCAGAAGGTTTTGAACTAGGGGTGGGGTGAGTCATAGGTCAGATTTTGCTTTAAAGGGACTTCCCTGGTGGTACAGTGGATAAGACTCTGTCTGCTAATACAGGGGATATGGCTTCAATCCCTGGTCTGGGAAGACCCCACGTGTCTTAGAGCAACTAAGCCGGTGTGCCACAACTACGGGGCCTGCTTCGCAATAAGAGAAGCCCGCAGTAAGTGCAGTGTGAGGAAAAGCCTGCACAGGGCAGCGAAGAATAGCCCCAGTCACTGCAACTAGAGAAACAGATTAATAAGTAGAGGTTTAAAAAAAAAAAGACATTCCCTGTAACATAATTTACTACAAAAGAATGTACTCTCCCTTTCTCGTTAAAAACTCTAGTTCAAATTCTCTTTTGAAAGCTGAAGTCTGGTTGGTGCGGGGGGAGTTAACAGTCGTTGTCGATAATATTTACTAGTTACAGAACCTGAGGTTAACTGATTAATCTCTCTGAGCCTCAGTTTCCTTGTTAATAAAACAGTAATAATAACACCGGTCTCTCAGGGTTATTAAGTGGATTAAATGAGATCATGTTTATAAAACATCTGTCACAGTGCGTGGCAAAGTTGGGGCTCAATGATGTAAATTCCTTTTCGTCTTTTTCCAACCATTGAATCTCTATATGTCACACTCCTGTCCAAATAGAGGTAAATGCAAAACCTGGCAACTAAGTTCAAAAAATCAATTGCACGACAGCAGGACAGGTGTCCTCCATAAGCAAACTGAGCGGTTTGGCTGCCACAATAACACATAAGACTTTGAATTAATAGAAGCACAATTTCTGATGACGAAAGGGGTGAATCCATTTGTGGTCCGTATTAGTCAAACCATATCTGGAGTCCTGGAAATCATTCTGGGAGTGCTAAGTTGAGAGAAATGTTAGTAAGTGAAGTATATTCAAAGTAAAAGGGCACGATATGAAAAGGCTTGGGAACCACATCGTATATAAAATGTACTGGAAAGTTTAACATGGTTTTTAAAAAAATGAAAAGAAAGCTTGAAAGCTGTACAAATAGTTATAGGTCTATCATCTGGAAGAAAGACAAGATTTGCATCACATTGGTGTAGAGGTGGGTCACCCGGACCACTGAGTGGAAACTGCAGAGATAAGATTTTCCAGCTTGAAAGAGCTCCCTGATAGGAGAAATGAGCTGTCAATCAATGCAAGCCTTCTAGGAAAGATTGAGCAGTCAGTTCCTTGGCTGAGATGCTGATAAAGGACTTTGCAATGAGAGTCCAACCAAACCAAGAGACTTCTTACCATGCTTTCCAAATTTCCGATTCCATAAACCTGTGGGGTGCAGTAACCAAGTTTCTGGAGGGCAACAGACCCTGTTGGATGCCAGACACTGGATTCTCCTCTTGATGTTTCTGGTGAAAAAGAGGATTGTGAGATACATGAATCTGTGTTTTGTCAAGTAGAGAGATGGGTTATTTTTGGTGGGCAGGAGGGGATGGCTAAGATAGAGTGGGTCACCTCTATGCAAACTGTGTCAGAGTGAAATTTCACATCACTGAAAGATGGATGGAGATGAAGAGAGGGGAAAAAAAATGAGTTCGGGGAGTTCTCACCAAAATCATTCCCAAATCCATCACCTATCAACACCTTGACCTTCCACCATCCTAGACTAGGCGTCCATCATCTCTCCTCCGATGGCTACAGTCACCTCCCACTGGCCTAATCAGTTGCATTTTTTAAAAATCATAGCCCTCCAGGAGATGATCCCAAAATGTATATGGGAAGAATGAGGAGGATAAATCTTCCTAAAGTGGAACGCGGCAGCATGAAATTATGGTAACTGAATTACGTTCAGTATGTATGCTCAGTAACGTCTGACCCTTGACCCACCAGGCTCGTCTGTCCATGGGATTCTCCAGGGAAGAATACTGACTGGCGTGGGTTGCCATGCCCTTCTCCAGCAGTTCTTCCCGACCCAGGGATTAAACCTATGTCTCCTGCATTGCAGGCAGATTTTTTTTACCACTGAGCCACCAGGGAAGCTCCAGAATGTTAGGGTAGAGATTTCCCATTAACAAGTTCTGTGATATTGTCATCAGTTTACGGAGGATTAAAGGCTCGTATTGTATTGAGCACCTACTGTGTATCAGGCGCTGCCAAAAACAGAAAGAAAAGCCTCTTGTTTGTAGCCTTCGATGTCCTGGTTCACTGTCAACAGCTTTAGTTACAGGCAGACCTAGTTTTTACAAGGCCTGAAGCTTATACAGTTTTGTTTTGTTTTGTTTTGAGGGGAGTTCTCTTTAAGAAAAGAATATAGGGACTTCCCTGGTGGTTCAGTGGTTAAAACTCTGTGCTTCCATTCCAGGGGCAAAGAGTTCAATCCCCAGTCTAGGAGCAAGGATCCCAATATGCCAAGGAGTGAGACTAGGAAAAAAAAAAAGAATATAAATTTTAAAAATACAAGTTTAAGTACAGGGCCTTCAAAGGAGCCTGTGCAAGTGATGAGCCCTAAGACTTAAGTTTCTTTAGTATAGTAGGAAGCCCACCTCTGGTTACAGCGATTGTTCATCAGTTAATTAAATTTTAAAAAGTGCCACTGGGGTGCCTCAAAAATGTTCACTTTGGAAATCAAGGGAAGAGGGGGATGGGATGGCAGTGAGGTGAGAAAGTAAACACACAGCTCAAACTTACCCCTAAGTTCCATTTTAGTAACAGTGCAAAAGAATGATTCAAAATGAATTTTTTCGAAATCTCTTGTTTATACCATTTAGCTAAAAAAAAAAAAATCCCTTTTTGTTAAAATAGTTGAGAGAGATTTTGAGTACAAATAAACAAATAACTCTGGGTCTGCACAGGAGCCTTTTTTCTGATCTGGAGGACTCTGTTAGGTTTCCAATCAAGTGCTTGTTGTCAAGGTGATAAGCTCTGTGTTTCTGGCTTTAGAATAAAAATTCCTCTAACCTCTTTTATGATCTGGTGATCTGGGGTTCTGACTAGGTCTGGCGGATGGGGGCGAGGTGATTTAGAAGAATTCTCTGCCGTCCAGCATCTGCTGTATTTGCTGTGTATCAGACCCGCTTGGGAATTTCTGAAAACCCTTCTGCCCTTCCCCTCTTCTAAGGCGGTAGGAATCCTGAACAGACCGGTTCATTCTGAGACAGTCAAGTCTCTGGAGGCTGCCAGGCTAACAACTGCTCTAAAAACAGCCCTGTTTCACAAGGGAGGGGTTAGAAACATTCTTAACAAAAAGGGAAACTGAGGCACGAGGCAGTAAGCCACCTGCGCTTGGTCCACCGGGCGAATCGACATCCCAACAGAATATGTGGCTCTGAGGAGGTCTGCTAAAGGTCACACAGAGATGAGCACGTTTATAGTAGGGAGAAAGTGTGAAAGGGTTAGTGGCTCAGTCGTGTCCGAAACTTTGCGACCCCACCAGCCTCCTCTGTCCATGGGATTCTCCAGGCAAGAATACTTGAGTGGGTTGCCATGCCTTCCTCCAGGGGATCTTCTGAACCCAGGGATTGAACCCGAGTCTCCTGCCTTGCAGGCAGATTCTTTTACCACCTTAGCCACTAGAGAAGCTCCAATCTGACAAACAATGGAAGTTTGAGGAATTTAGGGAAAAGAGGTGGTCGTGATGGGGTGGAAGGTGTTGATTTTAATTGACAACAGGATTAGGGCACGTTCGGGTTCACAGGAACTAATGAACACCACAGAGACTTTTAGAGACATTTTGTGAGTGTTGGCAAGGGGAAAATAAGAAATTTTTGTACCCACAGAGGACAGAATCTAGGTCCGAGCTAACAGGATGACACAAGCAAGGAATCGGTGTTTGTTGAAGGACTTTGCAAAGGAGGAAGAGTGTAATGCTGCCTTGATTTGATAACTACCATTTTCCTGGTCGTCACGATCCTTGCGCGGTATGCAAGCCAGGACTCCAGTAAGCAAAAACAGACAATGTGAGGTCATACCCAAGTTTTGGCGCTGGTGAAGAGTGTCAAGAGTTACCGGCCCAGAAGCAAACCCAGCTTGAGATGAGAAGGCAGACTTGCCCGCTCAGAGTCACTTCCCCAATCAGCTGGGCTGTGTGCTGGAGCGGGGAGGGGGCAGGGGGAGGGGGAGGGGCAGGGGGAGTGTCTCAGTGTGGGGGTGGGAGGGAAGGAGTGATTTCATCTGTTTAATGAAAAATGACCTGAACGTTTCTCTGATCCTGGAAACTCCCATGTAACCGAGGCCAAGGAAAACAGGATTAGGTCTCATCACTTCTACGATGGCTTTGTGTCTTCTCAGAAGGAGTTAAACTCGAGGGACAGAGAAAGAAGGGAATTTCATTTCGTTGTGCCAACAGATAAAGCAGGAGACTGAACGAGACAGTCTCCCCCTGGTCCCCTTCGAACAGTTTTATCTTGGCTTCCTTTGCCTTTTGAATGGACACCCCGTTTCTTCCTTCTGTTCATAATCACAGGGGGTTTGCACTATTGAATTCAGACAAGCAAGTCACCTCCTTTGGCATTGTTTCCTCACAAGCCACTGACTTCAGGGTTAATACGCCCCCTCTGACTTCTGCAAGGAAGCAGCATTTGCTCTAAAGCCATGAGGGTGTTAAAACCACAACCGTTTTGCCAGGAGGGCAAACTACTGGTACGGGATTCTCTACGAGACCTAAGGTGGTTGTTGATTCGCTAAGTCATGTCTGACTCTTTTGCAACCCCATGAGCTATAGCCTGCCTGTCTGCTCTGCCCATGGGATTTCCCAGGCAAGAACACTGGGGTGGGTTGTCATTTCCCAGGGGATCTTCCCGACCCAGGGATCCCCTTGTCTCCCGTGTCTTCTGCCAATATGTCTCCTAGATTGGAAGGTGGGTTCTTTACCACTCAGCCACCTGGGAGGCCCGGTGACCTTGTAGGGTGGCACTTTTTGAGATTCTGCTTTGATTTTTGGGGACAGTCTTTAGCAGGTTTTTAGGACTGCTAAAAGTACACATAAACCACCCCCAAACATCACAGTGATCAGGATGCCACCATTTCTTCGGGGCCCCAATTCTTCAAATCATCCTTTGAACAGGACAACCAAATGAATAAGTCCATAGGCCGTTTTCTTTTTAATGCAATGTATATTTATTGTAAACAATAATATACAAAAAAAAAGGAAGGAAGAGAAAAAGGAAAGGTAAGTTTCACAGAGAAAAACAAAAGGTTTGGGGAGGGGACAAGCAAAACAAACAAAACACAAACAGAAACCAAACCTTATTAACCTAAAGACAAAATATGACTTAAATGCCAGGTTTCTTAAGTTACAGAAATATTTTTTTTTAAAAAAAGATCTGCTTTTATACAGAAATGGAAAGATGCCATATTATAAGAGTGCCTTAAGATTTTCTTCTACTGACTTCTAAAACTGTTAATATATCTTTTTTTAAATTAAAAAAAAAAAGTTTGCTGTCTTTTTTAAAAAGCAGTCCTCAAACTCTCCAGCCACAGAAGTAATTAGGAATTAAGGTTTGTCAGTGGGCTGACCCTCCTCCCGTTCCCCTCTCTCTCCAGGAGGCGTGCAGGGGAACGCTGATGACACATCCTTGCACTGTCCGTGTCACCGCACACACGGTTCAGACGGCCCAAAGATCTGTGGCAGAAAACACTGCGAATGACCCAGTGATACACTGCATCTGCAAACTCTCATGTACAAAAAGAGAAACAAGTTTCCAGTTTGTTTTCAACAAAACAACAAAGAGGAAAGGGAAAAAAAAAAGACAGACAAAAAAGGCATTTATACAAATCTAGGACAAGGAATCCAAAGAAACTTTTAATAAAAAAAAAAGATTAAAGAGATAAATTAAAAAAAAACTGGTTACAGTGAAGGACATAATTTAACAACAGATGACCATACCCTTTGAGGACGGCTGCTGCAATAACCTATTTTAAAGAAGGTAAATTTAAAAAATAAAAAAAAAAGAGGGAGTTTTTTTTTTTTTTCTGTTGTTTTTCATTAAAACCTCTCCTTACAAAATAAATAATTTTAGCACGTGGAATGTCTTGAAGGTTAACTGCTGGTGTTCAGAGAGGCACAGGTGATGGTGTTAGTGAGAGGACTCCAGCATCTGTGTTCCACATGGGGCCGGGGCAGGCGGCCAGGGGGCAGTGTGCTGGGGTACTTATTGGCTGCTGAAGCATTCCCCAGACAGATTTCGTCTCCTTTGCTTGCCTTCTGCTGCTTAAGATTGTGGCGAACAAGCAAATACAGGAAGAAATGCACTAAAAGAGGGGCAAAGATTTTCCAGCAGCACGGTTTTAAGGCTTTAAGGTGGCTTTTTTTTTCTTGTTTAAAAAACATATATATGATAAAGCTTACCAGATGCTCACGCAATAGTCTCTAGACTATTGTCTACTTCTGTCTTTGCAAAATAAGGCCTTGATTTTTCTTTCTAAGGCAACTTCTCCTTGAATTGGAAAGCCTGAGGAGTTAAGCAAAGCTCACCCCCCCAAACTGCCCAGTAACACAAATCTGCGGCTTTTGCAGGTTAATATAACACACATCTTTTTTTTTTCTCGTTCGTTCGTTTGTTTGTAAGAGAAAGCAAATCTATACAAAAATACTCTGGCTGCAAGAAAAGCTAGGGCACGCTGTTCAAACTAAAGTAGTTTTTAGCTGTTGGAAAAATAAGAGCATTTAATTCTTTTTATCTAAAAATATGTATAAATCCCCTCAAAATGGTAATGAATCATACACAGTACATACTAAAAAATATTTAAAATAGAGAATATTCCTCACAGAGGACTTTCTTTTTCTTTAATTACTGCTAAAAAATAATTACGAAGTCCAAACAGGCAGAGAGAACTGAGCAAATTGGTCACGAGAGAATCTCCATCGTCCTCCACGCTCGCTTTGAAGGTTTCCAGTCCAGTTTCGGCGTCGGTTCCGCCGGTCCATTCTAGCCAAGAGTGGGCTGGCCACCGGTCTAACGACAAGGCGGTGATGCGTCTGGATAGCTCAACGTTTAGTGTCTTGGGAATCTGCGTCCGAGTTGCCTTCAGCGTTAACGCTGTCTTTAAAAAAAAGAGAGAGAGAGAGAAGGAAAAAAAAATGTCCAAAGGGTCGCGCGTTTGTTTCTTGGGTTCTTTCTGCGATCATCACGGCCAGCATCGTGGGCCCCCGCCCCGGGCGAGCTCTTCTCAGGGTCTGGTGAGCTGTGTGTAGACAGGCTGTTCCCAGTGCTGCGGGCTGTGGGTCTGGGGGATGGAGGGCACCCCCGAGGTGTCGGCGATGGGCGTGTACATGGGCCGCTGCGCCGGGCTCATGTAGCTGAAGGTGGAGTAGAGGCCGGAGCCCTGGCCGGCCGCGTGGCTGTAGTAGGCGCCCGAGTTCTGGGGGTCGCTGTAGTCGTACTGCGCGCGCGTGATGGGCGGGTAGGCGGGGCCGTAGTGCGGGAGGCTGAAGGGGCTGTAGGCGACCTGCTGCGGCGAGTGCTGCTGCGGCTCGCTGTAGTGGCTCGGGCTCAGCTGCTCGGTCTTGATGTGCGTTCGCTGCGCGGGGCCCGGCTCGCTGCCCAGCGCGCGCAGT